>NC_056730.1:213964746-214075766 GCF_019279795.1 Protopterus annectens
CTATTCTTGGTTGTAGTTTAAATTTGGTGGCTTTTGCAGTGCCCGCCCCACTGTAGATTTGATCTAAGACACTCCCCCAGGACATCTCTTTACTGCATTCTACCTAATAAACCCTTTCTGCACTTGCTTTTAGTCCTTTTTAATTTAATTACATTTTTCAAACTGTGTGTGGACTAATATTGCTACATATTCAAGTGTGCCAGCTTGCACTGCATGAGAATTGTATTTACTACTGCTTTTGCTACTTTTTTAAAAAAAAAAAAAAAAAAAAAAAGAAAATCTTCTGCTTTTACTGTACTTGTGTTTCTTCCTACTTTATTTTGCTTTTGCGTCATCTTAAACGTTCTCAATTGTATTTATTACTGCTTGGTGTAACTCATTCTAAGCCTTTTAGTTTAAACACTTGGGCTTCAGACCAGTTGTTTTACATTGAGAGGGTTTGTGGTCTGCACTGTAGTGGCAGAACAGGTAGCTTACATCCCTCTAAGTTGGGAACTGCTGATTGAGGGCTCAGTGTCTGTTATTCTAAAAGTATATTAATTCTGGTTTAAGCACTTGGGCTTTCAGGCCAGTTATTTTACATTAGGAGGGTTTCGTGGTCTGCACTGTTGTGGGAGGAGAGGCTGGACTCTGCCCTTCTGAGCTGGGAATTTCTGGTTGAAGGCTTATAGTGCATGCATATCTGAATTTCTTCTTACTGAAATTGGTACACCTTGTTTGCTGTAGCATAGACTAGATCCAGGCCTGCTGAATCTAGCTTTGTTTGTATAACTTGAGCACTAATCCAGGCATTATTTAAAGTATTCAGTTGTATTTATTACTGCTTGGTAGTAACTTGGTTAAAGTGTAGCTATCATTCTAAGTCTTTTGGATTAAGCACTTGGGCTTCAGACCAGTTGTTCTACATTAGGAAGGTTTGGGGCATGCACTGTGGTGGCAGGACAGGTAGCTTTCATCCTTCTAAGTTGGGAACTGCTGATTGAGAGCTCAGTGTCTGTTATTCTTAAAGTGTATTAGCTCTGGTTTAAGCACGTGGGCTTCAGGCCAGTTATTTTACATTAAGAAGGTTCATGGTCTGCACTCTTGTGGGAGGAGAGGCTGGACTCTGCCCTTCTGAGCTGGGAATTTCTAGTTAGAGGTTTATAGTGCCTGAATATTTGAACTGTATCTTACTGAAACTGGTACACCTTGTTTGCTGTAGCATAGACTAGATCCAGGCCTGCTGAATCTAGCATTGTTTGTATGCTTGTTATTTCCCTGGAACGCTAATTCCACCTAAAACGCAGCTTCTCAGCGCTTCTGTGGATCCCTAGTAATATCTGCATTGCTTACTGTACTTATTTCCTTGCTTCGCTTGAAAAAAAGTTACTGTTTGTCGTTTTTGCATTTAAGTTACCTGTAACACATTGCACTTGTTACCTGGCACTTGCTCACTAAAGCAATTATAAGTCAGCACTAAAAATTAAAAGCACTACACCCTCGCTCCCCATTGGCCCTTGTTTTCAATTATAAAGGAATTCCCAATATTATTCTAGCATGTCCAAAGGTCAGTTGTCAGTCTCCTCTCCGGTCCAGCTGGTGAATATGGGAATCTTGAGGCAATGTTACAACTGCCTCATGTACACAGACAACCCTCTCCTCCTCCCAACAAATTCCAACACATGTGAGAGATGCAACCATATAGCCAAACTGGAGGCTAAGCTCTCTCAACTCAGTACTGGCATAACCAGTCAGGAGGAGAAGGAAACCACACTCTCTACAATTCCAGTCTCACATAGACCTAACACGACAGCAAACCAAACACATAATCACACAAAAACGTACTCAGAGGCTCTAAATAAAGATCTGCCTAAGCAGCAGAGACCTCCAAAGCAGACACCCAAGCAACCGCTAACCCAAAACAAAACACGTGCAACACATATCTCACAAAGCCAGTGTGCCGAACAGTCACAGCCCTTAAGGCTAAACAACACACCTGATGCACTTGTAATAGGTGACTCTATCGTCAGGCACACTGACATCCCGCTCACCAGGCTGAAAAAGGAGAAGGTCACGGTGAGCAGCCTGTCTGGCGCTAGGATCCGCCACATAACACAAGCACTCAGGTCACTCCAAGGCAAGTACAAATATGACTCAGTCATTGTCCATGCTGGTGTGAATGACCTGAGATGTACCTCCCTGGACTACATGAAAAGAGACATAGAGGAGCTCTCTGAGCATGTAGCCCAGGCTGGTATGACCCTGACCTTGAGTAGCATCTTACCCTCACCAAGAATGATGCCACAATATGAAGACAAGATGATCAATTTCAACAATTGGCTTAAGTATTGGTGTCATTCAAAGGGGATCCAATGCCTGTCAGCTTGGGATGATATGCACGACAAGCCACGATGCTTTGCTAGGGACGGCTTGCACCTGTCACCCCTGGGCTTTTGGATATTGGCAAAGGCTCTTGCTACCCCCATAGTGCCTTTTTTAGGCAAGGCTCAAAAGACAAACCCACCTCCATAGGTATCACAAGGGATAAGAAACTAAGAGTAATGCTACTCAACGCTAGAAGTCTAAACCTAAAGATGCACGCACTCGAAACTCTCGTTAGCATGGAGAACATCGATATCTGTGCAGTAACAGAAAAATGGTTCAGGACTCCCGAGAGCACCCCAGCACTACCAGGTTATACCTCATACCATGCTTTTCGGCCCCAAAACCTGGACCGAACCACAAAAGGAGGGGGAGTATCGATATCCATCAAAGATACCCACACCTCCAGGTTGGTGGCAAAGCACGAAGCATCAGAGACTATCCATGTGCAACTAACAGTGGGTAAAACTGCCTTCCAGTTTATAGCCTGCTACAGACCACCCTCCCAAACCCAGGAACCCCACTCGGCCTTCCTGAGAACACTGGAAAATATGAAGGTCTCTCCGAACACCATTATATTGGGTGACTTCAACTACCAAAACATAGATTGGGAGCATTACTCTAGCTCCAACACCCTTGCCCAAAGGTTCCTAGAATTCATAAACTCAAATGCTATGGAACAACTTGTTACCTCTCCCACAAGAGGGGAAAACATACTGGACCTGATCATCACCAACATGGGGACTCTATGCTCCAGACCAGAAGTGTATCCCTCACTGGTAAGATCAGACCATAAACTGATCTCACTGGATATTCACATCCCGACCCCACCCCCTGCCCAGAAAACCACAGTGAAAAACTTCTCTAAAGCAAATTTCACACTCCTCAAAACCGAGGTGGAATCCTTCAAAGCCCCGGGCCTGTGGAAAATACGGCCCAGACCGCAGAATCCTTTATAAATGCATTCTATGAACACCTTCAGGAATGCATGGGTCATGCAATCCCAAATAAAACCAAGACCCAATCCTCCAAAGGCAGACGACCTGTCTGGTGGACCCAGCCATAAACAAACTATACAATAGAAGGAGGAAGCTACTACATGATAGAGCAAAATCCCAAAAAGGGAAGGCATCTCTGATCAGTATTAGCAAAAACTAAGGGCACTCATAAAATCGTCAAAGGCCAGCTTCGAGAGAAAAATTGCACAGGACACTAAAGATAATCACAAGGCTTTCTTTAGTTATGTTAGGGACCTGGGTGGGAATTCCCAGATATGCTCAGAATTAGTCCAAAATGACAAAAAATACACTGATCCCACAGACATTGCCAACATCCTAGCTGACAGGTTCAGCAAACTTCTCCCCTCCCCACCAAAAGGGCAAATATCTATCCCAGCAGAGTGCTGCCCCCCCCCGACATCTCAGATGCTCAGGTGAGAGCCGCCCTCTCCAAAGCAAAAAACACAGCATCAATGGGACCAGACGGTGTCCCAGGCTGCGTCCTACATGAACTCCAAGAAGAGCTAAACCCAAACATAAAACTACTGTTCAATCTCAGCCTTACTACAGGATATGTACCCAAAGAGTGGCGTACAGCAACAGTGGTCCCTCCCCACAAAGGTGGTGCCTCAACAGACCCTGGAAACTATCGCCCCATAAGCCTGACTAGCTTGGTCTGCAAAGCTATGGAAAGGATCATCATGGACCTCATAAATAAAGATATTGGGGACCTACAGACACTGGATCCTACCCAGTTTGGCTTTGTAAAGGGCAGATCCTGCCTCTTAAACCTGGTTGACTTCTTTGAAACAGTCACCAAGGCCATTGACGAAGGGAAGGTGGTCCACACAGCCTATCTGGACCTCGCAAAATCCTTCGATACAATACCCCACTCAGGCATTATAGATAAGCTCACCAGCTTAAATATAAACCCCTATGTCACTAGATGGGTTGCAAACTGGCTCAAGGACAGAACCCACATGGTTAGAATTGCTGGAACCATGTCAGACTCCAAACCAGTTACAAGTGGCGTCCCACAAGGCTCAGTCCTGGGACCTCTCTTGTTTGGTATATATTTCTCGGAGGTACAGGCCAACACGGAAGGACTGTGGCTGACCAAGTTCGCAGATGACTGCAAACTGGGCGCCATAATCGACTCTCCAGCTGACACAAGCATCCTCCAAAAGGGCCTCATAGAAACAGACAACTGGTGCCAGAGCCATGGCCTCAAGCTAAACGCCAAAAGTGTATAGTCATCCCTTTGGCAAAAACAAAGTGCCCACAAATTACCACATAGGTGGTAATCCATTAAGTACAGAAGAAGTCATTAGGGACCTGGGGACCCAAGTTGATAGCAATCTCTCATTTGACAACCACGTGGCCAAAGTGGTTAGAAAAACATTTTATATAGCCCACCTAATCATGAAGGGATTCACATCTAGATTAGGGGAGGTCATCGTGCTTCTTTACTCATCCCTCATCAGGCCCATAACCGAGTACAATGCCCCTTTTGGGATGTACCTTACCAAACACCTGCAGCAACTGGAAAGACCCCAAAAGTACCTCACCAAGAGGATCAAAGGGCTCAAACAGATGCCATATGCTGCCCGGTTAAAGAAACTCCAGCTCTACTCAGTGGCATACCGTCTGCTCAGAGGTGACCTGTGCCTGACGTATAAGGCCATGTCCAACCCGGAATTAAGGGACATGCTGCACCTCAAAAAATCCAAATCCCATCGAGCTACACACTCGAGACTTGAACCTCAGCACTGAAATAAATAGGACATGCTGGAGGGACAGATTCATAACCCAGAGGCTCCCTTCACTATGAAATAAAATCCCAGTCCAGGTTAGGCAGAGTCCCTCATTGACTCTCTTCAAGAGGAATCTTGATGAGTGGATGGGAGATCATAGGTTTACCCCGGGTATCACTTCTGTGTCACTGTTAGACAGAGGCACAGTATACTAACCTCGAAAAAGGGCATAGCAAAATTAATTTAAAATGGGTGGCGAAAGCCAAACATACTCTGGCTAGGCTTATAAATGCCCTAGGGCAGATAGCCTAGTATGAACCTATGAACCTATGAACCTATTACAACAGGCATACAAATGCAATAAATATCACAACACATCACAGACAAAGGTTGGAAAAAAAAAAAACAGTAAAGACGTAAGTTATACAGACATCACGCTGCACAACACGGGCAGTGGAAAGTTGTCAAACAGGGTGCGGATGGATACCAGCCATGGTGAAATGTAGAAAAACATATCTATATAGCTTGTTACATGTTGCACACTGTGTAACAGCCATAACTTGATGTGTATGACCAATGACATATGTGCGTTGCAGGTTAATAAATAAGGATCAAAGAACAAATTGGATACATAAACACATATCCAAGTAGTAATAAGCCAAGCAATATCACAGATGAGCAAATGCAAATCTAACAATACTAGATAACTATATAAATCTAACAGAGGACAGAAATAAACCTGCAACTATGCATGTAAAAAGCAAATGACCAAGCACAGTGCCAAACAGCAATACTGCAAAAAAAAAATAATAATAAATAATAATAAAAAAGGCAGCAAATGGCTGCTAAATACACAAGTAGATGTACACAATCCAAGCAAATGTGTGAAGGAATGCATATATGTCACACATATATGCCATGTCAAAGGCAATACACAGGTGGAGTTGTATATGTATGACTCTCAGTGGCCTAAATGGAACATACATGAAAGCAAGGTCAATACACATACGCACACCAATGACATGTAAGAATATTTACAAAACTGTAACACGACCGTTTAAAAAGTTTAGCAGGTTGTACACATGGATTTCAACAATGAACACTGGTTAGCATACAAGTATAACAACAATTGCAAGCAGTACCAACAACTTGTGTGCAGATGTCCTGCATCCATAAAATGGTTGTATATTTGGCAAATGATCACCATGTCAATAACTTAATACATGGCAATGGTCAATAACTGCAAAAAAGGCCAACACATCTGCAAAATATAATATGGTAATATTAAGGTGGAAGAGAGGTGGAAAACCTAGGCAAACATTAGAGAAATGTAGAACAAAATAAGTCGACACACTGTAGCTGCATGTGTAGGGCGCACAGAGTGCTGGAGAAGTCAATACAAAATGCATTAAAGCAAATGGCAAATGTATGTATCATGGGCAGAATGATTTCTGATGTCCACAGAAATGGCCATGTAAAAATCACACACACAACACACACACACACATTAATGTGCAATCATGGAACATCAACATGCACAGCTAAGCAGGCTAAGAATTTCAAAAACATGCACATATACTGACATGCAAATGTCGAATAAACAACCACAGGTATTATGTCATGCACCCTGCTCATTAGTGAGCAGAGGACATGCCTGTGATCATCATTACATTGCATCAACAGTGAGTCAGTGAATGCTTACATGTCAAAGGTATGATTGTGTGTCACTATGGATCCAATGATGTGCAGAGACGTACAATCGGTTAATATGTACAACTATTTGCAGAAAGTGTGAACTTATGTGAATAAGTAACGGATGTGGAAATGTAAGATATAGCAAACAAAGCATAATGTACTGTTACAGAGTAAATTATATGTAACACTGTGTACACATTAATGCTATCTTTGTATGTGATGAGTCAGAAAAGTAGGACTGTCCATAGCTATGACATACCTGTATGTGGCCCCACATGGCATCAGCATTGCCAGTACATGGCACCCGATACTACATCATACCAGTATGACAGCATGACAACTGTCATCCAAAACATATGGGAAATGGCATGTCTTTCTGTTGCACATACAAGATATGACAATACACAAATCCAAACCATACCACAGAGGTAGTGCTGGACTATGGATAACATCAGTTGCCTGTCAATTGCCCTCAGTAAAACACATTTGTTGTAGGACTAGCTGCAGGTTAATTGCCATGATGCATGGACAGCTGAATGTTTGATGAAAGTGTAATGTGTTAATGTGTCATGCATACAGTGAAACATAATTAAATGTCATATTATGGCAACACATAAGCATGTCAGCTACATGGTATGCATGCACAAGAGTGCATATACAGTCCAGTCAATTATATGACCATTAGCATGTTGGTAGCATAACATGATTGGAGCACACAGAAAATACTTAAGGACCAGCTGATGGGGGTGAGCCTCACAAATGACCTCAAAGGCTATCACCATGAACAAGTCACACATAGCCTATGCCATATCCTGGAAGAATGTCGCCATCATGTCCCTCATTTGTGGTCGAAACACAATGGTCCCAAACTCCAAATAATCCTCTCTGTTCCGGCCCTGGCGTCATCTCGTCTGGGGTACAGCAGGCATAATGGCTTGGGCAGGTGCAGGTCCAACTTCTTCATCATTGTTGTCATCATCGTCATCATCATCACCTGAGAACACTGTGAGTGACCTGGTATGTTCTTATCATCTGCATCTGACAAACGAATGTCTGTGGGTCCCATGCTCTGTCAAGATGAATTGCAAAACACAACAGAAATGAAAAACAAATATCTGTAAGCAGGAAATTCCCATGGAGATCATAGCTGACCTTAATATGAAACTGATGTACACATCTGCAATGTAACATACTTAGTTAACTTACCATCCACTGGTGATTTCTGCAAATGCAAACATGAGACTGAAGGTGTAGTAGCATACATCATATTTATTAAAAACACAGTTTTATTTTTATATGATGCAAACATTAGCAAGTAGCAGAATTATAATCAACATTCCCTGTGTCAATTTAGCTATAGTTATGGACATGACCAATAACAGAACATGTCAGGGAGAATGCATCCATCATTGATGTGAGCAGTACAAACAAGGCTGTGCAATGACATGCATAACACAGCTTACCAGGAGGAATCAGGACATCATTTGAATATTTGAATACTGGCCAGTGAGATGCATGACAAGCATATGCAAATCAAGCACACGACACTGCCTCATTAACATAACTGAAGTTTAAAAAAAAAACACTTTGTAAACATCAAGATAACATTATTGTGACCTGCACTGTTAATAATGTTGTCTGCCTCAGTAAACTGTTCATCTGAGTATTTGGCAGTAGGTCATTATTCCCTTTCTTTTTTCCTTTAATGTGTTCCCTCAGCAACTATCTGTGTGTGTGAATGTAAATGCGAGGTTCAGGTAAAATTTCTCCCATCACTTACCACCTGATAGTCCAAAGGAAATACTGTATACTCCATTCCTTGCAACCATTACTAGGTAACATGTCTTCAATGCACTTTCCTAGGCCAGATACACTGCATCAATAGGCCCCAATATTATTCCAAGATGCTTACTAAATAGCATAAAACATGACCTTTCTGGTCTACTTGAATCACTTTTAATGTGGAACCTACAGTCATGTTTTGTGCCCAAATAATGGAAGATGACTACACTCATTCTCCTGCACAAATGAGTTCCAACCACTAATCCGGATAAATATAGGTCCATAAGTCTGACCAGCCTCAAATGTAAGACCATAGAAAGAATCATCATGTACACAAGAAATGAAGACATAGGTAACATGCAAATGCTGGTCCTATCGCAGTTTAGCTTTGTTAAAGGAAAGTCATGCTTATTAAATCTGGTGGACTTCATTGAGAGGGTCACCAAAGTAATGGATGTGAGCAAGAATATGCACACAACTTACCTTAATTTGGCCAAGGCTTTTGATGCAATACCCCACTCAGATATTAAAGAGAAGCTCACTAAGTTAGGTATAAACCCTTTTATCACCCACTAGATAGCCAGCTGGTTCACTGATAGGACCCAGGAGGTCAAAATATGTGAGGCCACCTCCACCAAGAGCTCACTCACTAGCAGAGTCCTCCGGGGCTCACTACTGAGGCAACTGTTTTTTGGCATGTATTTGTCTGAAGTAGAAGCAAATGGTGAAGGTTTATAGCTGACTAACTTTGTAGATAATTGCAAGCTGGAGGTTATCATTTATTCCCATGCAGATACAAGCAGTTTTCAAGAAGGCCTATCTATGACTAATAAATGGTGGCAAAGTCATGTTCTTAAATTAATTGTAAGAACTGCATAGTTACACCCATTGGAAAGTCAGCATTCAAGGATAATTAATATCTTGATAATACAATATTAACAGTCAACCCAGTGGTCAGAAATTTGTGTACGCAAATAGACAATAGCCTTACCTTCGACCAACATGTGGCCACAGTGGGGAGGACATCCTTTTGTATTGCACAAGTTATATGTAAGGACATGGTAGCTAGGTCCAAAGAGGTCATTATCTCCATGTTTATTCTCTTATCACTTCAATCAGAGTACAATTCTCCCTTCAGTATGTACCTGATTAGTCATATGCAGAAAATAAAACTACATCAGAGTTTCAATAAATAAAGAATACAAGGCATAACAAACCTGCCTTACAAAGAGCCTCTTAAAGGCCTTTCACTCTACTCATTCTGATATACATTTCTGAGGGCTAATCTTATGATTTGCTTACAAGGCATCCACAAACACCACAGTTATAGATCCCCTGCCTATTCATAAGTCACATAGTATCAGAAATACTAGGTCTCTCTCTCTCTCTCTCTCTCTCTCTCTCTTGTCTTTCGGTTTTTCCCGGTTAGGGGTCGCCACAGCGGAACTCCAGTCCGCTAATGATTGGCAGTAGTATTTTACGTGCTGGCTTGCCGGGCCTAACGCACAACTTTCAATGAAGGAATGCCCATTCACGCATGTCGCCACACAGAAAACGCTCTAACTGAGAATCGAACGGGCAACGTCTAACTGTGAGGCGACAATGCTACCGCAGCACCACCACCGCAGTATCAGAAATGCTAGGTCTAAGGACCATAATAGTGTCTGTGACTTAAACAGAACATGCTGGACAGACAGAGTCTCCCACAGACTGCACATGCTATGAACAAGCTTCAAACCCATTTGAAGCTGATTTTGTCTGTTACATGATTTAAGTACAACCTACACTGATGTACACGGATTTGTAATTGTACCCTAGGACTGTCACTCATGTCTACTATGGATAGAGGTACCTTATAAATGTCTGTCCCTCAATGTCTTATCTGTATACAGGATGTTATATTCTTTCATGGAAACTTGGCTGGCTTAGAAAGGCCTGCCTGGATCATCAGTGTAGTAAAAATCTATGAATGTAGGAATCTATAAATTTAATGTCTGCTTGTAATGATTCATATGAACAGCCACCAAGTGTCATTGTTACAATGAGAAAGTGAGATGACAATATTGTTAAAACTATCCAAGCCATATAACAAACATGTGAGCCAGACAGCATGATAACTGGTTGAACATAAATCAATATAATAAATATTACAGTAACAAATATTTTTATATGTTCAGTCACCACAACCTGTGACATATGATAATTGAATATATGTTGTACTGGATCCCTATCAAATTATAGAAATTTCACATGACTGAAACTTATTTGACTGAGACCATAAGACTGAAATTTCAAAATACTAAAAAATACCTTGACTGAAAACCATAAAACCAGAATAGGCATATACCTTTTCCCCACTGTAGTGCAATCCTGGAGTTAGTATATATCTATCTATCTATCTATGTCTCTCTCTCTCTCTCTCTATATATATATATATATATATATATATATATATATATATATATATATATATATAAACATACATATATATATATATATATATATATATATATATATATATATATATACATATGTGTGTGTGTGTTTGTGTGTATATAGTTAGGGAGGGTGTGGGGGCACAGCCCCCCCCCACATTGGGGGTGTAGGGGGCATAGCCCCCACATATTCTGATTTTATATCGTCCACTTTACAATTCAGTATGTTGAAATTTAGCATTGTAAGATTTCAGTATTATGGGTTTCAGTCAAGTGATTTTTCAGTATTTTGAAATTTCAGTCTTATGGTGTCAGCAAATGGGATTCAGTCAAATGAAATTTCTATCATCTGACAGGGATCCATTGTACTAACAGTAGTGTATGTGTACAACTGTATGCATTGCCTACCTGCAATTAGTACCAATCAGCAACCTGTAAAATGCAAACATCTTCATGATGCTTGCTAATTATGAACTGCTGCAAAAAAATCTGTATTTGCACAGGTGTCATCAAATCATACAAATATGATGTAACAAAAATACCCAAGATGTTGTAGACAGATGCAATACCAATGTTGATCTAAAGGGCTTCCTGATTATGAAATGTTGCAAAGAAATATATATTTACATAAGTGATACAAGTGTCGTAGGCAGATGCACTACCTAGGATACAAGTGTGTTGTAACAAAAATACCCAAGATAGGTCTTCTTGAAGATTAAATGATAACCTCCAGCTTGCAATCATCTACAAGGGCAGTCAGCCATAACTTTAATGTTTGCTTCCACTTCAGAGAAATACATGCCAAAAAGCAGTTGCCTCAATAGTGAACCATGGGGGACTCTGCTGGCTGTTAGTTTGGATTGTAGGGAAACTAGTCAGCATACTTCTATTTTGGAGTGCTGTGGGTTCAGAAACATATAGGGAAACGTATCAATAAATCGTTCTCTTGTTCTACTTTCCCAAGGTATTGCAGGCAGATATAATACTGATACTAAATTAAAAGGAATACCACACCACCTGCAAACAATGAAAATACTAAAACAGCAGGCACAAGTCAGTCAGTGAACAGACAAGCCATGCAGAGCAGATCAATCTCTAGAAAATAAATACCCACATATGTTTACCAAACCATGCATTATAGCTGTCTTTCAGGTTGTGAGGTACATTTCAAAAACTGTGTGCTAAAAATGGCTTAATGCAAAATGATATTTGCATATTTTTGATTTAAATCAGTTTTAAGCAAATCTATAGTGTGATTATTTCATGTACTGTACTGTACTGATGCATGATGAAAAATACAAGCCTGTAACAAGAATGAGATGCATTTCATTTAATAAAAAAGAAAAAGAAATGAACATACATATCTCCCTCTGCTGTTCCTCAAGCCTGTGCATAAGACTGATGCAAAGATCACAATTTCTGGTCCTGTCTTGCCTGAAAAAAGAAAAGAGCAACTATGAATGATGTATTCCTCAAATAACAATGATGTACATTTCTCAGATCATTTTCTAGAAAATTTACTTCTGAAGAGCATTAGATATCCACCATACATATTTTTCAAGGTTATATGCAGGTTTTTACATCTTCGAACATAGATTGGAGGACATAAGATTCAAGCCTGCAACTCTATTGTATGTATAAATTCTAACTTTCACCCCTACCTGCCTAGCTAATCCACCTTGACTGAAAGTATGTGTTGTGAATGCAGTAAAATGACTTGGTCTTATGACATCACTTAGATGGGGGATGGTCTACTAATATAGATCCTGGGCTTAGGATTTCAAAAATGAACATGTGCTGTACATGTTGATAAATAGTCAGAAAAAACATAATTCATGTCAGCACTGTCATTAGAAAATTAACAGTAAAAGGAAACATACCCCAGGATTTAATAAAATCCATGTAAGCACAGTGTAGAGCCTACATAGACTGTTACCATGTCCATGTACATGGTTCCCCCTCATCAGCGAGCCATGCATATTAATGATGACATGTTGCCGAAGGAGAGCCGAGGAACACAGGTACTGAATTGGTGTAGGAGAGGTGTAAAAATAGAAACTAGATGTATTTAATTATTTATTTAAATGTATGTTTAAGCATAGCTGAGGGTGTTTGTATGGTGCAGTGCAATATCAGTAGCTCAGTGTTATATGTAAAGGTATACCTGAATATCCATGTAGCTTAATGGGTAAAGTCACAACGCCATGTGTAGTAGGTCAAGGATTTGAATACATGGAAAGCAAATAAGTATTTAATTTTAAAATACTCATTTTGCAGAATAATTTAAAATATAACTCTGATAAGCTCTGCTAAGCTCTGCTGAGACCTGCTCAGACCTGCTAAGTACTGCATACGCATGATAGTGGCTGCCAGTGTTTATGCCCTGCTTGGCTGGTTTGCACACTGCTAAGCTCCACTAAGACTCTGGTTCTTCCTGTTTTCATGTCTGAGCTCAGATGTGCTGGTTTGTGTGGAGCTAAGTGATGCAGTGCTTTTTTGAATGTTGCCCAATGACATGTAAGGGTGGGAAAATAGCCTATATTAAGCCCAATAGGCAGGAATATAGCAGAATCTGCTGGAGTTCTGTCTCTGAAGGGTACTATGGCTGGTGTTGGTGAAGGTACATGCTTTTGAGCTCAGCGGTAGAGCATTCCGGAGTCATGGGTCATAGTTTGACTCCTAGTAAAAAAAAACAGTGTTACTGGTACCCCCCACACAGGTGAGCAGTGTCGTCACCACCATGATGACCTGAAACGGAGAAAGGGAGACCTCTTGGACACCTAGGTCCAAGAAGCTTGGGCAAGTAATGCCCCACAAGTATGTAAGTAATTTTACCTCTGTTTCACCAATATCTAATCTGAATGTCTGCAAAACTGGTATGCATTATGGTGTACTTCTCTCCCAACAGCTGCAGAGGAGAGGGCTTGCAATGTTGAGTCACACAGCAGGTGCCTGGCCCTGTTGCACTGTGAGTATGGTGAGTATGGATGTATTATGCTAACTGTAGTGAAATAAGCAAGAAAGGTAAAGCAGGGCAGAGTCTATATGGCTTACTGGTAACAACATCTTTTTAGAGCTGCATAAAAAATGTACTAGAAATTAAGAAAAAAATGACATCATCAATTAGAAACAGGAAAACTTCATAGATGAACTTCTAACTTACAACAATATCAAATGTCAAGAAATTCTGGTGAGTTTTTCCTGTCAAAATATATTGGAGATCTTCGCAACAATATGAAAATGGCTTGCTCAAAAAACTCCTACACAGAGTCTACTCTGAAGAAAAAAATTCAACTGATGTTTTCCACACTACATGAGCTGTCCTTGAAAATGGATAGATTCACAGACAATCTTGAAAATCTAAAAGAGAACTGTCAAAAACAAACTGATGTCCTTAAGGAATTATTACAAAAACATCAAAATAAAATAACTGATATGGAAACATCTCTAACTGACATAGATGGGAGACTTAAAGAGGAGGAAAATCAGACAGAATTTTTATTACATCAAAATAATTGGCTAACCAGCAAAATAGATGATCTGGAGACTAGGGAGAGGAGAACCAACTAAAGAATTTTTGGTCTACCAGAGAAAACTGAGGGAGAATACATAACATTTTTAAACTCATGGCTTCCTGAAATCCTAGACTTAAAGGAGAGACTTTCATATGGAATAGAAAGAGCTCATAGAGTCATTGGAAAACCACAACCTTCTTCATCTAAAACACCACTAAGATCAATTGTGCCAAAATTTCTATCATATCAAGACAAAGATCTTATATTAAAATCAGCCTGGAAGAAGAGGCCCCTAACATGCAAACTAAGTCAGATAAGAGTTGATAATGACTACTCAGCAAGAGTGCTAGAACTAAGAAAAAAAAACATGGCCTTTTGTGAAACTTCTAAGACAAAACAAAATAAAGGCACAACTAGTTTATCCAGCTAAAATCAGAATCTTCCACTCAAATGACTGGATAAATTTCAATAACTTTGATGAAGCAACATCATTTATCAAAAATAATAACATCATCTCCATCCCTGAAGAAATGGATTGGACTAATACAACTAATCTAAAAAGATCTTCAAAGAAAAACTCTTGGACTGATGTGAAGAAAAAGAAGCAAAGAACTGAACATAAAATGACTGAATCTCTCAAAGATCCAACTAAGATATAGATCACTGATGCTACATCAACTTAAAAAGTATGTATACTATTTCATTGATAATAACATAGTGATATTTCTTTCTTTCTATTAGTCAATACATAAGCCTATCTAACATTACTTCTAAACTTGACATTAAATTCAAATGAAAAACAAAAGTTTAATGCTACATCAGAATTAAAACCACTTGAAAATAGAAAGTTTAACTGTCATATGATAGTTTAATAAATTACGTACGGAAAGTATATATGACTAATTGAATATTTCTAATATTTATAATTCACTTTTTGAATAGTACTTGACTGATTTGCTTAACAAAAGATATACAAAATGATATGGGATGTTTTACATAAGCGACTTTGTCAGCTTTATTTTTTCTGACTAAATAATATACACATAACAGTATTAAACACTTGGTTCCCTTATCTTAAAATATGGTACTAGGCCTTAGAGATTAATTGCGAGAATTTATAACCGACATCTTTTTGTTTGAAATGTCCACGAGCATATATAACTGTCATTCTTAACCTTTGCTCTGATTAAAAAGAAAAAAAAAGAAAAGAACGTAATTCTATACAGCAGTCCTACAGCTTATACTAAAATAACGAATGTTAAGCTAACTTGCAACTGCATCATAAATATAGAAACCTATTACATTTAAGTTGCTTACATCTATTTCTTTTGAGTATTCACTTGAACTATGCTCTTTGAGCTGGGTGATAAGATGAATGCATTTCCTCGTATCAGGATAGTAAATGACACCATATAAATAACTAGCATTTGTTATCTATTGTTTACATTCTACGAGAATCATATACTGATGCAAAAAAATGTGGAATTGTGTATTAACATATATATGCACTGTCCAATATCTCTCATGCCGCCAAATAGGAAAAAAATGATTAAAAAGTAAAGCTCTTGATACTCTTCCATTATTCACCCTCCCTTTGCTGTCTCTTGCTGATATTTTATCGGCAGTTTGTATTGGCTTTAATGGAAGAGTTCTGGGGGAAAAATATATATAGTTGCTATTACAGCTTTGTATTATTTCTTCTAAGACCTTTTCAGATTTCTGTAAGGTGGTACGGGACTTATTGAGAACAGCTTGACAAGCTCACCAATTTTTTCTTTACTGGGTATGTTTTGGAGTTGACTACTTCATTTTTTATCATTTCTTCCTAAATACGCACATCTGCTACAGACAAATGAAGATTCTGACATGCTTATAATGACTGAATATTGCAGTATTTGAGATGGGAGCTAACTCAATCTTGACTCCCACAATAACAAAAGCTGTCTCATTTATTATATATAAAAACTTAAACAGATTATTTGTTGTCATTGTTATAGCTCTGTCTATGGTGATCATAACTGAAGGTGTGTGTTGGTTCCTGACCAATGAGAACTGTATTGCACCTACCCTCAGAATCTTAGTACTGAATTTGCAGTTATACATGAAATGTATACTGCAAGAGAACACTTTAATATAATTTACTGATAGGAAGTTGCTTCTTGGATAAATAATGATACCATAAGAGTAAATATGGCACACTATTGATGAAAAGGCAGTTACAGAAAATGTATGACGATGTGTTGTTATGCATATGACCAACATATTGTATATTATACTTCCTGATAAGGAAGTAAGATCAATAATATTAGATAACACTCTCTGAGCATTTTGTTGTTACATACTAGTTGAATATTAATGAGACAGACAATTTGAAACCTTCTCGGAATGGTTTGTTTTCCTCACTATAGGTTAAATATTGATTAGTGGTTGCAATGTTTTATATATATATATATATATATATATATATATATATATATATATATATATATATATATATATGGGTCCCCTACATTAGACCGACAGTACACAACACCGACACCCACAACAGCAACACCACAAGAACGAAACTGCAAAAAGACGAAAGTGCACATGTCCGACAAACCACAATGCCGACAGTTAACAAAACAAAACGTTTGCTGTTCCACACAACACACACACAACACAAATACACCAACAACCTAAAAACATACACTACACCTTACACACAACTATCTATGCACTAACCTTAACCCAAACCCTAACCCTAAGGTCAGTCACTATCGCGCACTTACCTTACTTGCACCCTAACCCTAACTCACTTAATCCACCCCTAACTCTCAAGTCCCTCACTATCGTGCACTTACCTTACCCGCACCCTAACCCTAAATCCCTCATTATCGCACACTTACCTTACACGCACCTTAACCCTAAATCCCTCACTATCGTGCACACACCTTACACGCACCCTAACCCTGAATCCCTCACTATCGCAGACTTACTGAGTCACTTTACATGTTTTCCATGTCATTGTTATTGCTGTCGGGAGTACGAGTTGTCAGTTACCTGCTCCGTCAGTCTTCTGGTGTCGATGATGTGTTTGTCGATCTTCCGAGCTTTTGGTCCAATGTAGGGAACCTATATATATATATATATATATATATATATATATATATATATATATGCTTTATACTCTGTTTTTATGTGTCTCCTAGTGAGGAAAGGGTGACTGGAGATGGTAGATAATCTTTGGGTACTCTGCTATTACATATTAATGGGTACATTAGTGAGAAACATAGTCTACACCATTGATAAATGTATGACTTTACTGAACACAATGTATATTTGATCATATAATAAAATATTGGGGCAAACACTCATCTTTGTAATTACATAAGATTATTAGAACATATCTGCAGTATTTTCCAAAACACCTTTGACTTCAGTTATTTCTCAAAAGAATATATGTCATTTCACTACTTCAGTATGAATCCTATCATAACTTACAAAAATGGTATACAAGCATATATTCAAAATATAACTGAAATACTTCATTTACAGAAACAGTATTGTCTGGCATAGCTATTAACACTGAAAATTGTACATTACAGTACATAAAAGTTCTTTAAGTAATTCTATCTTCATAGTGTTTTAACTATAATAATACAGCACTATAGTGTATGTACAATGTCATTTAATCTCAGAGGTGAAATCCTAATGTAATAACAGTAACAAAGATAAAGTTTCAGTGGTTGTATTTAAATTTATATCAGATGCATTAAACTAAATCAATTATTGTCTGTATCTGGACTATAAGATGTTACATTCAAATAATATAGTCACCTAAATTTTAATGAATATTATAATGTCCAAAAAGTGAATATAGTGAACCCTTATGCTAAAATGAATAGCTAGCTATTGAATGAGTATTAACCTTGTTTCAGGAAAAGGGAATGAATACTCTGCTATAACTTAGCTCAAAAAACAATTATCTAATATGAAACTTCATATGTAAATATATTTTGCTTTTATTGACAATTTGCTTGCAAGACATAGAAGACGGAACTTTAAGTGATGTCCTTTAGTTCCTTGAACACTGACTGACCTCATCAACCATAACTTTACAAAAAATATTATTAATAGAAGGTAACTCTTTCACCAAATTTAATTCTGAAATTTTTACTATGCAAATAATAGTGGACTGAGAGAAATTAGGTATTTTGGAGAATAAAATTAAATTACAGGTTGTAGATTATCTTAATTAATTTAGATGTGGATCAGACAGTGTCATGAAACTTGAGGCTTAGACAAAGTGGATATTTTTCTTCATTAACTAATATTTATTAATAGAACCAGAGTGATATGTAAATAAAGGTTACTAAGCTAAAGTGAATTTTTGAAGTTACAGTAAATCAGTAATTAATTTATAATTATAAACTAGCTTTGCTATGAAATATGATATAAATATCTAATAGGAAATTGAATATTGGAAGAACTAGAATAGTATAAGAAAGAAATGTCAAGTTGATACTATTTGCAATGCGTTGATTCAGTTATGTATTACACTAAACTATTTATTGATTCATAATTTAGTTCTTTAAAATAACAAATGAATAGCTTTATTTAATCAAATGGACTGGTTTATTTTCATCACTTTGTTAATATTTAAAAGTTATGAAGCAAGACATTCTGGATAAATGTTTCTGAATATACTAATAGGAATGTTACATTTAACAGATTGTTATAAACTGAAAGAAAAAATAAGAGAAAGCTTCCGAGGATTATAATTATATTCCTTATTTACACACAATCTCGAATTGTAAATAATTATTATAATTGGTTATTATTACATATACTTGTTCTCTATATATCTCCAATAAAAAAAAAAGATCATTTACTGGAGTTCAGAAACGTTTTCACTATACTGGATGGTTGAGATGAAAGTCAGTCTGATAGATTTTCTTCTTTCTATTGGATTAGAAGTATATATCACTTCATGTTTTTATAGGGTTTATTAGAACATTTGCTTATTTTATTCCACTTATCTATTCAAGAAATTTTTATTTTTTTCCTTTCTGCATTGGCTTGAACAAAATAATATTTCATGTGCTTCCTAAAAAGTAATCTATTCAAAATTAACGAATTAAAGAAAGATGTTACATAAACTACATATAAAACATTACAAATATATCTATTATCATGAATATTACATACAAGTAACTTATAGCAATGGATTTAACATTTCTATCCTTAAACACTAATGGATTAAATAATCCAAGAAAAAGATCAAACGTATTAAAATATTTGAATCTGAACAAAATACAAGTGACATTTCTTCAATAAACCCATTTCAAAACAGAAGATACTTTTAATTGGAATCCTAATGAATACAAAATTTTAGCTCACTCATCTTATATGAAAAAGACTAGAGAAATTCTTATTCTATGGAAAAAGTGTTATAATGCCTCAGATCCTTTTTAAATATGAGGATAAAGAAGGACTTTTGTATATTGTAATAGTACAATTTAATAATAGAGTCTGGACTCTAGTAAATGTCTACTGGTTCCCAGGTATAGGCATAGGAACAGTAAGAAAACATATAGACTTAATTACTAGCATACATAAGGGATATTTAGTATTAGGAGGAGACTTTAATTATATCTTGGATAATACAGAGACCTCTAACAAAACAGCTTATGCATTAGTAACACAGGAAAACTCTTAAAAAATATTGTGAAAACCTAAATCTAATTGACACATTTAGATATCAAAAAAATCTAATTCATTACCATTCTCACATCAAGATTATAGATTTGGTACTCAAACCACGATAGACAAACTATTCATATCTCAAATCAATATATCCTCAACACAGAAATAGCAAGTTTTTCTTTAATCCCATGTCCTTTCATTGATCATAACTCATTAATTCTTAAAATACATATACATGTTAAGAGATTAGTTCTTATGACAAGAATTTCAGCCTATATCACAAAATTAAAACAATTTAAACCATGGCTAGATTCAGAAATACAATTCTTCCTAGATATAAACTACTAGATATAAACTAATATAATAAACGTATGGGATACCCTAAAATCTTATTTAAATAGAAAAATGTTATTATGGTATAAAAATAAAATAAATGAATGGGATTCAGAACTATATAGCATCCAAAAACAAATCTCTGAACTTAATCTAAAAAATTCTATGAGTCCTCAAAAAATATAAAAGCAACTGAATAATTAAACAAAAAATATACCAATATTCTAACTCATAAAACTAATATAGCATTAGAACAATTAAAACTTAACTGATTTGCTGTATCTCCCAAACATATGCATAACTTAGCAGACAGAGTTAAAAGACAAGCTTCTGAAAATAACATTGCAAATATCATTCATGAAGGAAAAAGAATAAAAAAGTTTCAGACATAAGTGATATATTGGGTGCCTTTAAACATCATTACACTAGTCATTATAGAGAAGAACGTAACCTTACTAAAATAACAAATTTAGAGTTAAATTCAACTTATCTAAAAGTAATTCCAGAAAAAAATACTATTTGATCTTCAAAAACAAATCCCCCTAAAAGAAATTACTGAAAAAATTAAGGAAAGTAAAAATAATAATGCACCGGGAATTGATGGAATAATTAATGAATTGTATAAGATATTTCCAACCTCTGTAATATCTTTATTTCATAAAACTTTAAATGAAATACAAATGAAAAATATAATATCAGCCCCAAGGAAATACTCCTTAATCTCACCTATCTTAAAAGAAAAAAAGACCTTTCACAATGTAGTTCATATAGGCCAATCTCAATACTCAACAATGATTACAAAATATTTATGTCAATTATGGTAAGTAGAATCAAAAAACCTTTAACACAAATCATAAATGAAGACCAAACTGGATTTATTTATTTATAATAGACATACCCAACACAATATTCAGAGAATTTTAACTCTTATAGATTTCTTAAACAAAGACAAAAGGGAAGCTCTAATGGCAACTTTAGACATAGAAAAAGCTTTTGACTCACTTAGATGGGAATGTCTTTTTAAAGCCTTAGAATTATTCAAATTTCCACTTAAATTTATTTCAGTAATAAAAAAAAACATTTATAAAGATAATCTTGCATATGTCAAACGTGGTCCTTTCACTTCAGAATATTGCAATATCTAGAGGCACAAAGCAGGGATGCCCAATGTCTCCTATCCTATTTCCTCTGCCAATAGAATTATTTGCAATATCAATCCATAATAATCCCAAAATATATTGTATTGATGTATATGGACAACATAATTAAAAAAAAATATGCTATTTGCTGACGATACACTGATCACACTAAATGCTTCAGAGGCGTCTTTAATAGAACTAGATAAACAAGTAGATACATTCTATTTAATCTCTGGTCTTTCTTTTAACAAAGCAAAGTCAAATTATCTATTTTCAAATAAAAAGAGACTCTTTATTAAACACGAATCACATAATAGGTAAACAAGTTTCCACAATAAAATATTTAGGTATAATACTAAGTGACAGTTTGGAATCAACATTGGTCCTAAATTATAATTATATAATAAATAACATAAAAATATGAACTACTAAATGGAATAAAATATTTTTTTAAAATTTGAAGACAAATTATAAAAATGATATTACTTCCCAAAATAAACTACATTGCACAAGCCATACCAATGATACCAGAAAGAAAATATTTAAAAAATAATAAATAAAATCCTTCTAAATTTCCTTTGGTATCCAAAAAGAAATAGGATAACTTATTCACATCACATCAGACCATGGGAAAGGGGTGGAATCAACTTTCCAGACATAGAGACATATATAAAAGCTTCTATTTTTAAAAGGATCATTAATTGGTTTGATAGCAATTATTCCTCAATATGGAAAAGTTTACATACTATTATTTTTTTAAATGAAAATAAGCTAACTAAAAACATGATCTTGATAGAACATAATAATATATTGTGGCATGGTTTAATGATTAATATTCAACATAATATATCAAAAATAACTAAGTTAAACTACATAAATAACATATATAGTTTATTTAGATTTATCTATTCCAATGCTGACATTAAGATATGGTTAGTTATGGTTAGTTCTACAAAAACGTCTTTAATAAAATTCATAAAAATACTTTAACAAATTGGGAGATGAAAAACTTTAGATGTTGGCAACATTGTATAAAAAATCATAAAGTATTGGACATTCAACAAATTCAAAATACATTTAATTTTTCAAACAGTGTTTGGTTGGTACTTCAAAGCATATTGTCACATGCCTAAGATTTAAATAGAATAGTAATTAATTCTTCCTGCAAGACTAGCCCTAAATTTATAAATCTTATGTCTGAAGTAATATATAACAATTTTAACTGGGATAACTTGACATCAAAAATATATGCAATTTTAATGATCTATAAAACCAACACTAACTTAAAATGTTGGAACTACATAACTAAAGGACATTGAGCTAATTTATCAGCTGAAAGTAAAGCCAGCCCCTTATATTCTATCAACTATACATTTAATTTACAAGTATGGAAAAGCTATACTTGGAAATTTATACACAGAGCATTTATCACACTAGCCAAAATAGCTAAATTTACAACAACAGAAAATATTATTTGCTGGGGATGATTACTAAACTGTAAAGCAGATAAGATTCATGTGTTTTATGAATGCATTAAGATTAAAACATTTTGGGAAGAAATTATTAAATTCCTACAAGCTATTTTCACAGATGCATTTATTTTAGCCAAATCCCTAATTTTCTTGAATGTAAATGGTAATACAGAAATGAGTAAAAAAGATATATTTCTATTATGGTCCATTCTGGCTGTGGCGAGAAAA
Organism: Protopterus annectens; assembly: GCF_019279795.1. Lineage (NCBI taxonomy): Eukaryota > Metazoa > Chordata > Ceratodontiformes > Protopteridae > Protopterus > Protopterus annectens. Next base: position 213,988,147 of record NC_056730.1, read on the forward strand.
TGTATAACAAGAAAATGGAAGTCAATACAAGAACCCACTTTGGAAGAATTCTTGAAACTGTTGAAAGAATCTGTGTTACTTAAAATCAAAGTTAAAGAACAGAGAATTGTTCCTAAAAAATGGACTAACAATCCTTGGGTGAAAATTCTTGCTCTTATGCATACATTACAATTGGACTCAGATTAATACTTCAAGTGTAACTTATTTGAAGTGATTGTTTGTACAAATATTTTATTTTTTCTCTACTCATTTTATTTGTCTTATTTTTACATTATTAATTATTCAAGCCAATTGTATATAGTGTACATAGAATGTTATAACTTTAATCTGTATAGCAGACTGTAATATTAATTATTATTATATATGAAAAATAAACAATTTAAAGTAAAAAAAAGAAAGGTAAGCATTAACTTCTTTATAAGTTAAGGCTGAAGTGGGAGAAGAACCCATATACATTAACAAAAGGGCTAGGAATTTTAAAAAGATTCTAGAAAATAAACATGCACCCAGTAACAGTACAGTTAAGGGTATGTATATGTGTTTAGACTGCAAAAGGTGCAGATTTATAACAGAGGGACCTTATGTAGCAGTTAGTACCTACAAAAAAATCACAGTGCCAGGTAGGTTTATATGCAGTTCAGAATTTGTGGTATACATGACAATGTGCCTAGCATGTAATTCCTTCTACATAGGAAAAAACAATAGATCACTGAGTAAGAGAATTTATGAACATTATTATGGAATAAAAAAGAAAGATTACAATAATGCATTGTTCAAACATACATTAGAATGTTCCAGGTGTTCCAAGTTTTTGTTTTCATTAATAGACTATGCTTCTCCTGATTTTAATGGGGACAAAGAAGGAGAGCTTGAATATAAAGAGCTTAAATGGCAGATTCTGCTCAATGCTTATAAAAAACCTGGTCTTAATAGTGGGGTGAATTATAAAGTTGTTTTATGCAGAAAAGCTAAGTATAACAAATGCAAGTAGAACTGCAGTTTTTAAAAGTGTCTTATTGTAGTGCTTTTAGTTTATGTTATCTATGTTATTTGTATAAAACTTATTAATTGGTTAATTGAATAGTATTTTTTGTGACTGAAGGGTATTTAAGTGTTTGCCATTGGGATTATGGGTGTTTCTGGTGAAGGCCATTTTCATGGCCAAATGTGCTTAAAGCCTGTATTTGTGTCAATAAAGGAAGTTTGTATATTGAACTTTGAACCTTCACTTGTACAGAGGCATATTTTCAGTTTTTCTTTCATTGGTATATGAGGATAGTCTTATTGTAACCATTGCAGTATATATGCATTCAGGCCATAAGGTAAGATGCTGCTGTGAAGTATAACACTGTAATAGCTGTAAAATGCATATCTAATGGCTGCTAATTATATTGTTTAACACATATAGTACAGTTCAAGGCGGTCTTTAGGCCAATATTGTTCATGTAATGCTCTGTCATCCACAAACATCAGGTAAGCAAGGTATATGCAACAGGTAGCCCACTCCATGATCTGATATTGTTTGCTGCCTTTACAGATATTTCAACCCACTAACAATAATGTGTGCACTCCAGCATTGTTAGACTGATCTATAGCTTACTGCTATCTGTGTTATTCTTTTATGTCATGCATGTATGTTCTACTGTCACTGCAGTTTTATGTAACACCATAGGAGTAGTACTGCCAGGTCAGGTCATATTTTGCTTCCAGCTCTAGGTAGATATTATTCAGTTAATAATCAGCAGTGACTTAGCTCAGTTTGTTAAATGCTCTATAGGTAGTACATTTTGCCATACACAGACTAGGGCTCAAATCCAATGGTAGATAGCACTACATATTACAGTAGCAGTCATGTAATGTTCACAGAGTCTCTTTCCACAGGCACTACAGATAAATGGGTGAGATACCCCATACTATAAGTAGAGAATTGTGTGTTTAGATTTCCCAGACTGTTAAAATCATAAGCAAGAATGTGAAAACTCAGCAATGTGCAGTCAGAAATAATATTTGTAATCCTGATAGGGCTGTATTCCTGGAGTGTCTGTTAAAAATTACTGCTGTCACAGCCACTGCTATAGGTTCTACTCCCATGCCAGCCAACCAAGGCATGACTGATGTTTATTGTCTGTACTGCTCACATTCATGTCTCTCAAGTGTCATGATTTCACTTTATGTAATTAATAGTGCATAATCCACCTGTTACAGGAATACCATGGCAATGAGTACCTAGATTGCACAGTATCACCATTTCAGACTACAGAACACCTTTGTAGTTATATAGGTCCAGCTGATGTGCAAGTGTTCTGTGTAGGTGTGTACCCACAGTTGTTACCATTTGGCCCATAGTCTCCCATGCATACAGCTTGCGAGGTACATATGTGCTACATCAGCTACAGGAGACTTGTACTCACTGTAAATGTAAAGAAAATACAGACCCAGAAAGTAGATAGCAGTACTGTTTTCAAGGAAGTAAGCCTCAATGTTACTAATGGACTGACGCCCACCACCACTCCTTATCCTCATTTATTTATTACTGTTATTCATTGGTTATGGTTTACATATGTTGTTTCATTAACTGTTTTTTGGGGCATGTGTTATTGTTATGTATTATAATGGATGCATATCAACATATCTTGTTAAATTACCTATTTTGTTGTCCTTATACTGTAACTGTTACTGGCATGCTGTTCTACTGACTGTTCTTTTATTGATTGTTGTGTATCACATAATTTGCATTGATATGTGATTGCATTGTGTCTAATGTTCTGCCATGCTATTACTAATAATGTTTTGTTAATAACTAACCTATACTTATTGTTATACCTCCATTACTACAGCACATTAGGATAGGCCAGTTCCTGGTGATCTGTCTACCTTGCCTCAACTGGCCGTGGCACTGGGTCCTAGCACGTCTGAGACCAAAGCCAGTGGTGCCCCTTCCACCTGCTGTATTGGGTGGAATCACCTCAGGGGATGGGGCCCGGCCTACCCCTGGGAGTAGTGGCATAGGGGCTGCAGTCACCCAGGATCAACTGACAGTCATGGTGTGCAGGATTGTTCATTGGAGCTACGAACACCACCTTCTCTACATTTAGAGTACACAGGATGACCCTGTGGGGCAGGCTCACCCTGGTGCCCAGTTTCCAGCACACCACCCTCGGGGCAGTGAAGGAGCAGTATAGACTGTCCCATGGTAGGGACATGAGTCACACTGCTGTCATCTGGAGGCATGTGCAACTTGGTTCCACAACACCCTCCCCATCCAAGGTGTTTAGCCCCCTCATGTGTCACACACCACCCCTGTCTGCTGTCTTGTTTTTCTTGTCTGTCTGCAGGTGCATCCTCTCCTACCCAACTTCCATCCCCACATGTACCTAAGTCCCTTCCCCTACATTCCACTCTCACCTTAAAAAAAAATTGGGCACCTGTTCGAAAAATATATTGCCCCATACATAGCTCTCTATGTTGCACACGTGTCCACTGGACACCACTAATCTGGTCTAATTAGCTTGATAACACAGTTATGTTGTCCTCACCCCTCTCCCTGGGGTTTGAGAGTCCAAATTAATTTACAAAAGCTGTCAAAATGCACAGCTGTTGCTGTACAAGATATGGATAGCTATGGGTCTTTTCTATACCCTTCCTGTAGATCCCTAACTACCTTTCACTATGGTTTCCCCCTGCTTGCCACCATTTCACCACTTTCCTATCACTCCCTTTTTCTTTTCCTTAAATTTTTTTGTACGGGTTTGCGCAGAGCTAAGTGAAGTAGCACAGTGCTGTGATCTGTGCCACTTCGCTTAGCTATGCTTAAATTAGCTTCAATGATTAAATGTGTTTATTACATTGTCTGACTCGTGTACAAAATGAACAACTCTGCCAAGTTTTGAACCCAGACTGCTCTTACCTACAGCCCATTGCATTAACTCACCAGAGCATATAGATCTGATGTAAATCAGACAAAACATACTGACTGCCACTTACAGTCATTAGGCATGTAACTGAAATAAAAAAACTAATGGAAAAAATAGGAGTGTACCTTGGACTCTGGTGCAATAATACACCAGTAGACAGCCAAAGCCATAATAATGGATGCAAGGGAGGCCTGTGATAGCAGGTATATGTGCCCTTTTATCAGCAACTTCTGGAAAGACCTCTGCTAAGGCAGCAATGACAAAGTACACATACAACTAGGACCTTGGTGTAGAAATACAGCTGTATAAAGCCATGCACATACTGATGAATGTAGAAATGTTTCTACAACCTACATATCTGCACATATATCTTGCAAATATAGATGCATTTTGCATTGACTAAGTGGTGCAGTCTGTTAAATGCCTTGCATACAGTACATGTTGCCACACACAGTCCTGGATGCAAATCCAGTTTTGTCTAGCAGTTCACTTACATTATTGTGAAGACAGCAAATTATGACTGAGTCATGCAATCCTCATCCTCACAGGTTATTCCTAGTTAATGAACTGCTACCCACTTTTGCAAGTCAGAGGCCTGAATATAAGGACACACTTCACATATCTGTACAGCCTGACTATATGTAGCCTGCTACTCTGTTATTGGCACTGTTGCATAACAGATGTATCTTAATCACACGCCTCGATTGGACTGTACAGGGTACCCTTACCCTGGCTCTGCCATAATGACAGAGCTGCCACAGTTACACATACAGCTTGCTGACCTCAAAAGTGTCCACACTCCCTCCATGTGTGCTAGGCTGCAGCTGCAGCTTGTAGCATACACAGCTGTATGTAAAGGTAGCTGTTACAGACCTACCATCCCTCCTTCCTCCATAGAACAAGGGATCCAGACACAGGCTGATGTAATGTGGGTGGGGGGGGGGGCTAAGCTCCACAGAAGATAAGGACACGTGTAATGGTTTGCCTCTACAAAGATAGTAGGTTGATAGATTAACAGCTATTGCATGCATTAATATGCATATTCTTATGGGCATGAAGTCTGACATTCAAGGATGTCTCTTTCCTTACTGGCCTCAACCCACAATGTTTGCTAGTGAACTGCAAGATGACCACTATGTCATGGGACACTAACCACACATATGAGGTGAAACTGTGGACATACTCCATAAATCTATATAGTTGACAGTTATGGTACCTACCCTCTGTGATGCTGTACTCTCCATACCTCAGTGATGTCCATCTTAACAACTAAGAAAGGAGCCTAGGTCTACATGAAGGCCTTATATATTGCATTGTGGTGGCATGTCACTGGCCAGTGATAGTGCAATTCAGCTGTTTTGGTTGCAATTAGCAAGTCTCAGCCAGAGATTGGTGCAGAGGAAATTACCTGCTAATGAGAAGTACCTTAAAAAGACAAGTAGCTGCTTATGAGTAACAGCTCTGTATGAGGCTTTGCTCATATGGAGAGTGGATTTCAAAAAGTATACCAGAAACAAAGTTCAAGAAAGGAGTTGCACTCCAACAGGTATGTAATAGATTTCTCCATATAACAGGATATGGATGGGAGGATGGAGGTATGGGGAATAGACATTACAACAGTAAGCCTGTTTTAGATCTATGGTAATGATGTGACAGTGATACTCTGCTGTCCTACACCTACAGGCATGCCTCTCAAATGTCCCTGATTATTAATCACATCTCAGCTCTGTCCATGTCAATCCCTCCTACAATGGTTGACTGTTGTAGGAAAAGTAGTGGATTGCACATAACACATAGAGACAATGTGCAAGGGTGTACACTCCTGTAATAACAAATGATGTACTGTAATTCAGCCCCCTCATTCAGTCACTGTCTCACATACATAGTTCTAACATTTTAAAAGTGTCCCTGAATGTCCCTGATGTACTCTGGCTAAGTCCCTGTGTCTGTTGACATATGTCCCTGTTTGATTGACAGCTATGCCTAACATACCAGTCAACCACTTACAGCTTGAAGTCAGGACAAAGCCATAATTTATGGGGAACAAAGGCCCAAACTCAGTGACAGTGTTTAAATATCTGTCAGAGATCCACAACTTTGTGTGAAAATGACCAAAACTATGAGGCAAACATCCTGACAGTCTGCTAACATCGGTGTAGTTGAGAGGTATGATGCCTACAGGGAACATATACTACAGCAGGTTTGCATTGTTTTCTGTCATTGTGGCACACTGGTGTTGCTTGACTGTCCCCATACAGTTGTAATAGCACACTATTAATTGTCTGACAGTGGCCATATGACATATTGGTGGGAGTTTGCCCATAGGGGACACACCACAGTAGACTGCACTGCTGAGTGTTGGAATATACAGCAAAATCTGTCAAGGCACACAGGGACATACCCCAGTATTGCTACTATCTGGGTAGTATCCACACATGTAGAGTATTGCCAGACTGTGGGGTATGATATGTGAGAGAGCAGTGGATAGTGCAGGCCATTATAGGTGTGCTGGATCTGTACATACTGGATGTCCACATATCTGGCCCTGTAATGTGTTCACCTTTTGTTGTCTTTCATGGACCATGTATGGCCGAAGACATGCCCCCTTCTAGGAGGCAGAGAATGACATAATATCCATTGGACTCAAACAGCACCATCTGATATTGTTGTCTAGGGGGAGGCATAATCAGGAGCAACAGGCAGCATTGTAGGCAGACCTTGTGTGGGATGTGAATCAGATTGGCCAGCAGGACAGGACCTATGAGTAGGTCTGACACTTTGCCACAGACATACTGAATGTTGCATGACGAAGGGCAGCTGATGTTGCTAGGAATTGTGCCACCACCAGTGGAGGCCCTGTAACAGTACATCCACTCTCAGCCACAGAGGAATTCCTGACAAACTTTGAAAAACACAACAGCTCCCAGGCATCCATCACAACATACACTGTGGAGGTGGGTACCACAGTATCCACAGCAAAGGAGCATCCAGGTAAACGTACTGTGTTCACAACTGTAATACTGTATCAGTCAATGTTGCATACCTGTATATGGGTGTTAGGTCTATCTGCAATGGTGGGAGTTAGGGTTTATGCACAGCTGTGCACACATACTCAGAATGTCAGCATTACAGTCAGTACCACAGTAGCCACTATACATGTGGATATGTGCACATATTACCTTGTAGTGCTGCAACATTTGGTGGTGCTGACATTACCACTTGCTCTCATTTTCATAGGTCTATCAGGAGTCGCCCAAATCCATGGTCCTGTACCTGGTAAATGTGGTACAGTTTTTTACGGATCATATATACCTTATGAAGGTTAAGGGCTGCCATATTGCCCTATGTACAGATGTCGTGTTTAGCCAGTGTAGAATATTTGTATGTTCCATTCTGGAACAGATAACTCCAGTTCTTAGACTGGTTAGACAGGGGTGTGTATTTGAATGATCATTGACACGTCTACACTTATATTTATGAGCAGCTACACAGCCTGGTATACATGAGGCAATTACTCCAAGATGCCTGTTCAAACACAAAAGGGAGATACTACATACCAGTGGCAGTGACACTAGTAGTAGAAAATCATTCTTAAGATAGGTAGTGTACTGGGTTTTATGTGTAGGTCTATCATATATAGTGTCATATTTCATATCCAACAGGCAGATTCTACTGGCAACTTTACCTGGATGTGGCTGACATACATGTTATAAAGGGCTTGACTTGTCTGTGTATGTTGGTGTGAGGTTGTCTGTTGTGCATGGGAGTGGAAATGAGAAGATGTGTGACTTGTAATGCAATTGTGGATCCTCATTTGTATGAGCCTATGTGGATTACCATACATAAAAGTGCAGGTAGTAATGTACTGCATTTATCTTGGTTTTCTCAGGTGACCGGGGGGTTGGAGTGTGTCCCCCTCACAACATGATTTCAGTGTCTTCTCGAATTCTGATGATGATGGTGGCCATAGTGAGTCACAGGTGGGGTTGTCAGGGGCTGAATCTGTCCCAGAGGTTGACATCCCTCTTCTGCCCCCATTGTTGCAGCATACAGTCAGTATGCCCACACATACCCAGTCCCCAGAAGCTACAAATATTGAACAGTCAGAGGGTGGTGACATTGAACAGGATTGTGTGGCAACTATGGTGTCAATGAGTGCAGACACTGGCCATAGCAAGAGAGCTGGTGAGCTCACACACAGGCAGATTGGCAGGGGTGCTCATAGGAGAACTGCTGTCCATCCACCATCTGTCACAGGTGTCACATCACGGGTCACTCGGCACATGTTTCAGGCCATCATGGAGGCACAGGCACATTCTGAATGCACCACCAGATGGATGCTTGGGTTATGGATGCAACACAGTCTGACATCCGTAACTATCTAAACTCCATTGGGGACACCCTGGAACAGTTCACTGATGCAGTGGACAGACAGAGGCTGAGACAGTGTCTGTCTTGGACTGCACATTGTCTATGCTGGAACATTTGGTTGAATTTGGGCATCAGGCATGTGAATGTAGGACAGCAGCACCATCTGCTGAGAGTCCATGTGGGCATGCACAGCCATAGTTCCATAGTGGCAGTTCCTACAGAGCTACATAGGGAAGTGTGCTGTCCATACCATGATGTGGCAGGCCATAAACACATGGTCCTGGGCATTCCTGAGGGTGAATCAGCCCTAGAATTTTGCATTCACCATCAGTTACTAGCACCCCATCTGACCTTGTGTATGGTGGTTCCAGTGCTACTCCTGCAGAGCCAGTTCTCATGTTTATGGTCAGAGACTGTGAACTGTCCACTCTACCATGTACAGTCCACAGCTGTCTAACATACACATGTGTAGGGCTAGCACTGGGCTTGACTGTGTACATGTACACATTCAAACACCACTGTCACATGCATGTCACCTACAGACACATATGGCATCTCTCCATGGCCCATCTAACCCACACCCATCCAGACTCACACACATGCTGTCATCTGTTTGTCACAGCCTAAAACTCTGGCACCCTCACACCACACCCTGTGCATGTGATGATCACTGTGCCACATCCCTGCTATCTGTGCCATTGATGCCAGGCAATGCTACTGTCTGATGCACAGGGTGTCTATAGCACTTGACAAGTACTTGTGTAGTGCAGCATTGTTATGCCATGCCACTTGTTGTGGCCCACTACAGTGCACTTTGTGTACCTTTGTTGAGTGATGTTGGACTGGCAGTAGTGATACAGAATGACAGTTGTGTCACGGACCTGTGCACGTTTCTGTTCCAGGAGTCTGAGGGGCTACACTATAGATACACAATGGCAATACAGCAGCACAGGATGGCATTGCAGCACAGCAGAAATATGATGTCAGCAAGGTACAGCAGTATACATGTATGGCTGCCTAGATGCATGTGTGTAGAATGGTCTGTCAGGGACAATGAGGGCAGTCAGTGTATTCATGCATTCATAGTTTTTGATAAGGTCTGCTACTCTGGCCACATTTCACCTGGGTTATCTGTACTTACAAATCTAGAAGGTGTGGTGATGGCATCGACATGTCTACAGATATCATGTGTCCTGTTTAGACAGGTGGAGGACATTGCTTATGATAATGTATAGGTGAGCAATTTAGGGCCAGCAGCTAGTCACAGGGCCAAAAAGTGCATAACCATTGCATCTGGATAGCCCATAAAGCCATTTGTGTAGTGCTGCACAGGGATATATTTACACACACCCACAGAGTGGCTGATATGAGATTAAAACTCCTACCTAGCTACTATTACACACTATAGCTCATAGTACTTATCGCATGTGCCACAGAGTTTATCTGACATTATACTCAGCCTGTCTTAAGGTGGACGACATCAGCAGGCCTTGTAGAGGGGGTACTACGGAGGCCAGTAGCTAGTCACAGGGCCATAAAATGCATAACCATTGCACAGAGATAGCCCATACAGGCTGTCTCTAGTGCTGCATGGGGATATATTTATTAATACACACAGATTTGTCTGATGTGGGATTAGAACCCCTACCCATCTACTACTACACACTATTGCTTGTAGTACTTATCTCATGCACCACAGAGTTCATCTGATACTAAATTGTCAGCCAGTGCTGTTAAGGTGGATGACATCAGCAGACGTTGTATGGGGGGGGGCAATGTAGAGACCAGCAGCTAGTCACAGGGCCATACAATCCATAATCATTGCAGAAAGATAGCCCATATGGGCTTCCGCTAGTGTTGGATGCAGATATATTTACAAACACACATACACAGAGCTGGGTGATGTGAAATTAGAACACCTACCTATTTACTATTACACACTACAGCTTGCAGTACTTATCACATGCGCCACAGAGTACATCTGCTGTATATGTGATTTCAGGCACAGTACTTGTGGAGTATGCAAGGTAGCCTTGTGTTAGACAGCATGTGTAGCCTGCAGAGTGATATTGCTTTGTACTGTTATTGTATCTAGTGTCCTAGGTGTGGGGTACCTGTTACTATCCCTTCTATGTTTGTACAGTTAGCAGTATGGCCATATATGGATGGTTGCAGTTAGATAAACAAACATGTGATCAGGAACAAGATGGTCTACCCACTGCATGCATTAAAGCATTGTGCAGTACAACACCTGCTTACCTGTGTCTGTCTACAAGGAGACATTCCACAGGCATAGGGGTCTGTAGGTGAGTGGATTATGTACTGTTGCAGCCTTGGCTTGGCTCCTTTGGGCAACTGTTTTGATGTGTAAGTGCAGATAACCTCAGCATTCCAAGGGTATGCGGGGAAATCCATACACCCCTGCATTTATTAAAAATAAATCTATCTATCTATCTATATATATATATATATATATATATATATATATATATATATATATATAAATGTGTATAACAGGGACGTCTCTATACATTTTGCTGTGTGTCTACATTATGTATATGATGTCTGTAGATATATGTTGAAATTCAATATATCATTGTACTATATATATATATATATATATATATATATATATATATATCTGTAAAAGATGTATATGGGGTGCATACTGACTGATACAATAGGCATGTGGGAGCAGGATAGGGTCAGACAGATATGCAGAGGTAGCTGTATGTACATATATATTTCCACATAACAGGTCTTTGTGAGGAAGAGGCAGCAGAACTGCACTCAAGTTGGCTAAGAGTAACAGTATGCCCAGTGGGACTGTCAGTACTTACAAGGTGACTTCAGGCCACAGCTACCTGTACTCCAGGCTGGGATTTTGTGTGCTACAGACATTGGCAGCTGCACCTGTTTCTACTGTACAACACTTCCCTGACATTCAAACTCGTAAATGTAGTGACAAACTTCTCCAAGCACAAAACTCCAACTCCACTCGAACGCCAATGCCAAAAAGCCTCTATTACTGTTACTGTTACTGTGATTTCGCCAGAATTACTGGAAACTTTCTTTAAAAATAGAATTTATTAAACTTGAAGTGTGTAACTTTTCATACACTTTTCGTCAGGGCTCCTGCCCCAACTTCATCAGAAAACAACAACCCACTGAGTGATGTGCCTTATATAGTTAATTGGAACATCATTAATCAGTGTAATTAACATCAATAAATAAAACTACACAAGTTATTGTTAAATCAGCAGCACTGTAGCGCTAGCGTGAACCTACCTACAAGCATACCTTTACTAAACAATATTGTTAATAAAAATGTTAATAAAAATGTTAAAGTATTAAATTATTTGAACATTTAAACAGTATACTGAATTGAATGATTAAGAAAACGAAATGTATTAAACAATTAATTCTGAAGTCTATCAGACAATACATTTCAAAGATGATACTGGGAATCTCTTTGTTTGTCATATTATGCACCAGAATACAAAAACAGTTACGTTCACAATCCTGCTTAAAATCATTCATAAAGTGTTCCTTAAAACTTTTGACCCTTTTACAATAACAGTTTTAATAGTTTTAATTTACACTAAACAATAAGCGAACTGACTAAATAATAATTAAAATAAAAATAGTAATAAAACAAATGCAACACCTCACTTCCAAAGTGCCATCAATTTACTGTATTAAAATCTGAACATTGAAACATTAAATGTTAGTATTTAATTATGTTTAAATTTAATTATAATATTTAATTATTTAATGGTAATATTTATTTATTTAATTATAATATTAGGTTTTAATGTTGAACATTGTTAATTTAATATTTAATATTTGATATTTAATATTTAATAATTAATAATTAATAATTAATAATTGAAGTTTGGGAATCAATCTATTGTTAAAAACTGTTAATTTTTTTTTTATTTTTTATTTATTTTCAAAAATAATGATAATAATATTTAGTATTTAAAATATTAGAAATATTACTGATGGTTCATTTGAATATTAATGAGTATTAATAAATATTAATAAATTAATTCTATTGATTTAAAAATTATTAAATTATATTATATAATATTATATTATATTATATTATATTATATTATAAAATTATATTATAAAATTACCTTACAGGGACATCTCTATACATTTTGCTGTGTGTCTACATTATGTATATGATGTCTGTAGATATATGTTGAAATTCAATATATCATTGTACTATATATAGTTTTATATATATATATATATCTGTATAAGATGTATATGGGGTGCATACTGACTGATACAATAGGCATGTGGGAGCAGGATAGGGTCAGACAGATATGTAGAGGTAGCTGTATGTACATATATATTTCCACATAACAGGTCTTTGTGAGGAAGAGGCAACAGAACTGCACTCAAGTTGGCTAAGAGTAGCAGTATGCCCAGTGGGACTGTCTGTACTTACAAGGTGACTCCAGGCCACAGCTACCTGTACTCCAGGCTGGGATTTTGTGTGCTACAGACATTGGCAGCTGCACCTGTTTCTACCGTACATCACTTCCCTGACATTGTCCACTGCATTCCCCGGTTGTGTGTTGTAATTAATATGTGACTGGGGTACATGATGTAACACCTCTGACAGGGTGATAGTCTGCATACCTCTCACCATACCTCTCAATTTCAGTCTGCATACCTCTCACCATACCTCTCAATTTCTTACAGCAAGAAATCTGGACAAAGCCATTAGTAAAAGTGGGACAAAGGCCCCAAAATAGGGACAATTATTTAATATTGCACTTACAAACTTTGAAAGGTGATAGAATAACAGGTTTTGCTTTTTCATGAATTTTCTGAAGGATATGATGTCTGACACTCAAATGCCTGTCATAATTTTCTAACTTCAGTCTTTAATGATTTGCCACTAATTTGCCAGAAAACCACAATTTTATTAACAACGGACCAAATATATGAGTCACAACTCTGTACAGTTGAGAGGTATGCCTCTCACTGTACATGTTTTTTTTATAATGTCCAGCATTTCACCCCATATGTCTGGCCTGTTCCTCATACATTTGTGGAGTTCCAGTAAAATGCTGTATAAGGCAGTCAGTGAATAGTACTAACTACAGACAAACATTTGAGTGCTGGACTTTATATCCTTCAGATATGCTGTACTCATACCTCAAAACCTCTTAGAGCAAAGAATCTGGACAAACCCCAAAATGATGGGGGGACAAATATTGACAGATTTTAAATATTGCTCTTACAAACTTAGGAAGTTATAATAATAGGTTTTGCATTAGCATGAATTTTCTGAAGGATGTGGTGTCTTAAACTCAAATGCTTGTCATTATTTAATGACTTCAATCCTCAGCTATTTGCCAGAAAAGTACAGATTTTAGGAGGAACACACCAATAATATGAGGCAAAAATCTGGACATTCTGTGAAAATCTGTACAGCTGAGAGGTATGGCTGTACCGATGCAACCTGCTTTCATACTAACCATCTTGTAGGTGAAGCAGAGTATCTGAATGTCTGTCTCTAGTTTTAGCCCTGTGTCCCCTGATTCTCTCTGGGTCGGTCTGGCTTTCATGCAGTACAAGATAGAGGGGTGTGACAGTCTGTGGGACCACCATATGACTACCTCACATTCAAAAGACGTGGATACTGAAAGATTCAAATCATCAACACCATCAGCCATGCTAATGTCCCTACCCTACTGAGAGACACAGGATGCCAGACAGGGATGGGTCATTCATCCCACAGTCAACAGCATACAGACATACATTGTTGTTACATGAGACATAGAACGTGTGGCCAGCAGACAAATTTAATCAGGCTACTAACAAGCAGTAATAAATGCAGAATAAGAACACTTGAACACTTAAGAGCACAAAGAACAGCAAAATAAGGTAATAAAGTAGGTAGAACACAGTTACAGTAAGAGCAGCTGAAAAAAGTGTAATTTTTTTAAATGGAGAGGGAGGAAACAGAACAAGATTAAGAGACTATAGGGGTTGTCCTTCCCAAATGCTCTCTCTGTACACAGTAGATAGAGCTGATGACATGGGGCTGGTAGGAGTGCCTGAAATAAAAGAAACAAGAGGGTTAGTCCTCCCAAATGATCTCACTGTACTCAATTGGGTGAGCAAATGAGATGGGTCCGGTAGGAGTGTCCAAGCACAAATTTACATCAGGGGCAGGCAATTCCAAAGCCACCAAGTTTAAGACTACAACAACACTAGGGAGGGAAGGTGGGAACCAAACTGCAGAGAAAGAGAGACCAGAATATTCAATTAATATTCAATGAAACAAATAAATGAATGCAGTACAGTTTTGTTAATTATCACTAAAACAGTCCAAGTGCAAAAAAGTATACTTAAATCAGCTTGTATGTCCAGCATAGCTCTCAACCTTCCATCCCCAAAATGAGTAACAAAGGCCTTCATAATGTGGAACAAATGGGCAAAATGTGAAACACATACTAATGGCTTACTTACAACTTCAACTAGAAATGTCATAGGATGGTTAAGACATGCTAGTTTTATTAATAAAAACTGTCTTGTAATGAATTAACATGATTAATTTCTATTTACCATGGATAATATTTTAAAAAATTGCTAGCACAAAATGTGTTTCAGACTCTTTCAATGTGAAATTTCAGGAACATGAACTTTTTAAGACCCCAAATAAGGGCAGAACATTATTGGCAGCTTAGAACTAATGCAATGGTGGCTCCTGGTATTAATGATTGTTGATCCCTCATGCCTATTCTCAAATAACGGGCTTTGGTTTTATAATTAAATATACAAGGCTAGAAGTGTATTTTTTTAAGTTTTAAATGGCAATTGTTTTTTAAACTTTGTGATTGGTTGGAAAAGTTTTAAATATATTATTTAATGAGTGTCATTTTAAAAATCCACAGTTCTGAAGAAGTCCTGGTGTTCAGGACGAAAATACTTGACAGTGTTATTTGTTTGTGAATAAATCTTCAATTTTGTGAGCTCTACTGGACTGCTTTTTCAGCTACAAGCACTCGAGGACATGTTTGTGTTTCAAGTTGATTTTGGGCACTCGTTTTCACAACCACCAGTGAAGCCGTCTGCCTTACAGTTCTAGTGATGATGTAGTCCTGACAAACAAACTGTAGAGAGAAAGGGACCACAATATTCAATTAATATTTAATGAAACAAATAAATAAATGTAAAACATTTTGTTAACTATCACTGAAACAGTGCAAGTGCAAAAAAGTATACTTATTGATGTTTTTTTAACAAAAGTGTTAGTACTACGTTCTTTTTTCTATTATGAATATTTCTTCATTGATGGTTCTTAACAAAAGTCTTATAACTACTGGTTCAATATAAAAATGATCCTTACTGTCTGTGGCCTGTCTACAGATCCTGAAGTTTTCTGACACTTTCCGTACGTTGTTCATTGTTAGTGTGTGTAATGTTTTAATGTGGAATGCATACAGACTCATGCGGCATGATGCTGTTGTCTTTGTACCGCCATTAACAGATATTTAATGTAAGGAGTTCTAATCCCATATAAAGCCTCTAAAGATATTATAAGTTATGCTGATATTATAACTTTTATGTATGCAGACATTGTTGTTACTTTTTATATGTCAAATTAATATTTCTGGCAGACAGTGTTTTATAGAATTTTGCATTGCACAGGAATGCATGCTGCTTAGGGTGACATACTCTGTCCACAAAATCATCTGCTTAACTGGGGTCCCATAGGAATATGATCATGTGCATACCATTATCTTTCAGATGGCTAACCGTCCTAGGGGTGACAATTTCTCCCCACAGGAAAATGGCATCATACTAGATTCTCTCCAACAACATTGACAGAGACTCCTTGGCCATACAGGGAATACAGTTTGAAGAAATGTAGTGGAGACTGACCTCATCAACATAATTAATGCTGTTGGAAGGGACAACAGATCACATGAAGCCTGTTGATGATGCTGCTCAGATGTGGTTCTCCATGCATCAAACAGGTTAAGACAATATGAGAGATCAAGGGATGTCACCAGTGATGGATCACCGTTGACTTCCCGAGGACATCACAATATTTCTGGCCTCCCTGCATGTAGGAAGAAGGGAGTGATGCATACCTGGGGGTAGGACAGAAGCTGGAGTTCTAAGCCGAATATGTTTGTCTTTTTTCAGTGACATGGCTGAGTATAGAGTAAATCACTGCATATTGCTGTTGCATGCATATTCATGTATTTTGATTTTTGATTAACATCAGTAGATTTGAGTTGTGCACACAGATCCGCACAGGTCGATGACAATGAATGTAAGTTTAATGATATATATACTCATACAACTGCAGTACAGACAGAACAGCACAACCAACATATGTTATGTTGTTTGCATTAATATTCACAGGTTCATCTACTTCTGGAAAACACCAGGGAATGGCAGGCACTTGTCTCCATGCTGCCTTACTGTGACCACTACCTGCTATTGCCTCAGCCTCATGTTATGGCACTTCTGTTTACTGTCATACTGATATTTCTCTAACATTGTACACTACAGGTACATCCAGTGGAGGCCCAGGCTATGAAGATGCAAATACAGACTGACCAGATATGTTACTGCAATAGGTTCATAGTTTGCATCAATGTGTAGCACACGTGATACATGATATTAATGTCATTGTTTTTCAACTCATAGTGATCTGGCCAACTGGTGCAACATCCACTGCATGAGTATCAGTAGCCCCTGTTACTGTTTTGTATATGTCATGATGTCACCATTGTTTTGGCTAAAAACACAACTGCATTGTCCTTTTCTTCACTTTTCCACTGCAGGATCTACAGTACAACACCCAAACTCTCAGTAGCAGGAGACTGTCAGTGGTATGCTATTAACTATCTTTCGGACATGTCACTCCTGTTACTCCTGTTGTTGTCCTCCTTTAATACTGTGCCCTTCTTCCCATTCCTAGGCCAGACTGCATCAACCTCATCAACAGCATAAACAAGTGATATGTCTATGTAAACCTTTCTATACATTTAACTGTGTTTAAATGGTTAATGGTGGCAATGATGTGATTAATAATGCTGATTTGTCCCTAAAATAGTTGAATTTCATCCCTCTTCAACAGCAGCATCTACCCAAGAGGAGTCATCAGGTGAGCGTTTTGTTTGTATTCATCACATATGCCATGTGTGTTGGCAATGTACCTAATTGTCTACTCCCTGTTATGTAGATTCTGTGAACCATACATAGACAAGACTCACGTTAAGTCATTATTATATGTAACATTGCAGGGAGATTTATGTGCCATGTGTCTTTAATGCAAGCCAGCATGTGACATAAGCATATTGTTCTGATCTGTATCATCTGTCTCTTCTTTTAGTACATCAACTATCTGTATCCTCCATTAGCTCACTCAGTGATCATGATGTGGGCTTTGGTGTGTCTCAGTATGGTAGCATGGTCCCTGGTCACTGGCACACAGGACATTGATGTGGTGATACAGTCTGGCTAAGATGGTGTCAGTGATGTTGATGCAACTCTAGCCTCAGATGTGGAAGGAAACGTCTGGCCATTCTGAGAATGAGGGGAAATCAGATGGTGAACAGGATGAGGCCGGTGAACAACAGACATAATTTGAGACTGTTGCTGATATTGCCAGTTTCCCACAATGCATTGATACAGGCCATAACAGTAAATGTAGGGATGCAGATGGTGTGCATGGCCAGGAGTCAGTGGATGTCTGCCTAATGCTTCAAGCAAATGAACATTCCCAGCAAAATCATGGATCTGACATCAGTGCACTTGCTCATACCACAGATCATGTTGCACACCAGCTGCATGTGGTGCATGTAGGACAGGAGAGCCAACACAGTGAGGTAATGGTGTCACTGGCTGCTCAAAATGAAAGTAAACTAGCTGAGGCATAGTTCAGTAGATACTCTGGTCTCTACAGTACAACAGCAGTGATACAGTACCAGGAAGGTTCTGTGTGCTCTGACTGTGCTTAGCTAATTACAATATGGGAGAGGCAATCTAATTCTCAGCAGAACCAGTCTTGGCCATCGAAGAAAAAGTGTCTATCCTCCAATGTCCACACACTTCCACTGCTGGCCCATTTGCTATGGTCCTGCCAATCACTATCAGTCAAGTCACAGTTATGCTTCTTCACCTCAACATGGTGTTGTCATCTCATTAGTCTTTTCTGTGAAGTAACCTAGGCCAAGTGTTTCTGTATATGGTAGGGGCAGAGCAGACCACAGTGTACGCTCTCTGCATGGTCACCCTAGACTGTGTTAGGGTGAGTCCAACAGTTTAATGAAGATAGCTGACTCCATGTATTACATTACTTTACCCATAGTTTACTGTGCTATAATTGGCTTGTGATATTAAAAGTTCTGCATTATGGCCAGTGTTGTTTCTCTTTTTTTTCATTTTATTATAGTGTAGAGATATGATTGTATTGCATTGATGTGTGCCCCTTATTGTTTGCCATTCACTGATACAACAGTCTGAGTCTGTATGCATATCTGTCAGTTGTGCCCTGAACTGAGTATATTTTCATAATGTTATATATTATGTTTATGGTATTATGTCTGATTCACAGTGTATAAATCTCCTGGGTAATTGCCAATGGATGCAATCTGTGCTGCTGTGGTGGGGCAACACCTGAACTTCATCTTTAATCTATGTACTTATGTGCATGTGGCTTGTCATGATTCAAAATTGTGGGTCAGATGGTGCCGTGTTGCCTTGGCCTACACTTGTGGTCATACCCAATATTTCTTACTCCTATGTCTTCTGCCACCTATACCCTTCTGTTCCTCCTGTGACACCTGTAGGATGGCATGGGTTCTTGGGGTAGTTCACCCACACCTGCTGCTGGCAGACCACCATGTACTCTTTGTATGTACATTCACACATACAAATGTACATTACTTTCCCATTAAACAAATGTTAAATAAACAAATGCACTCTAGTTAGCCTGTTGTGCATCATGGCCCACATCATTATCATCTGTGCTGTCTTCTCAGCTCACTATTGCAGTGCACCCCTGGATGTCTCCAGACATCTGTCTGAACCCCTTGACTTATATCCTAGCTATATTCTTGCACTCACCCTGTAGCAGCTCCTCAGGTATTTCACCTTGCTGGAATGCAACCCTCATTTTACTTTCCCTCCATAAGGCAGCATCATGGACACTTCCATGGTGTGTTGCCATGAGGTTTGTTATGCTGCCATTT
This sequence comes from Protopterus annectens, assembly GCF_019279795.1. Taxonomy (NCBI): domain Eukaryota; kingdom Metazoa; phylum Chordata; order Ceratodontiformes; family Protopteridae; genus Protopterus; species Protopterus annectens. The sequence goes on from NC_056730.1 coordinate 214,007,672, forward strand.
GCTACACACACAACCTGGCAGTTGATGGATGGTCAGTCCTTTCTGTTTATGTACAGGTCTGCTTCTGGCTCTACTGGTATATTGATAGGTATGTGTATAGAATCTATTGCACCAAATACATGGGGGAAATTTGCAGTGCTGTAAAACTTGTGCATTACAGTTCTCTGGTTGGACAGAAAGTCTATGTCATCATCCACATTGCTGCACATTTATTCCAGGAATTTTGCCAGGATAAAGCTGGCAGCTATATGTGACACTCCTACAGCATCCCCCATATGTCTCTGGAATGTCCCAGATACAAGTACACCCAGGCTGAGACACACTTTGGTTTCAAGGGGGATGGGGTTTCCTTGCAGAGTCTGCACAGAGATGAGTGGGACATTCCTGTTGCAGATGGCCTGTACCAGTTGTCTGTCTAGCCAGTGTACCTGTCAAGTATTTGATGCTCTGACAACTGATTAAGTTGGACCCTTGCAATGCCACTAGCTGGCTGCCTTCTAGGGTGCACAGCCACATCTTCATTTATGGCTTGTATCATTGTGGCCTGTTGAAGTTCATTAACTGCAGGTTGCAATTTTATGTTTTTTTTTTTTTATGAAATTCGGCAGAATCTGTAGTAGTAGTAGTAGCATCTGTTCCTTGCAGTCCTTAAAGCATACATCAAGGATTTCAGAAACCGAGTTGATATGGTAATTTGTCGCATTTAAGTTGTGTTGGGTGTGCACAATGTGTTTTGAAATCAGATGAGCATGAGTGAAATCTGCAATTATCCTATGCTGAATATCTAAGTAGTCCATGTGCCTTCCATACCTCTCAGCTGTACAGATTTTTGCAGAATGTCCAGATATTTGCCTGTTATTTTTGGCTCCATTTTTTCATAAAATTGTGGTTTTCTGACAAATTAGTAGCAAATCATAAAAGACAGATGTTAGAAAATAATGACTTTATACCCTTCAGAAAATTAATTATAATACAAAACCTGTTATTCTATCAACTTTCTAAGTTGGTAAGAGCAATATTTAAAAATTGTCCCTATTTCTGGTCCCTTGTCCCACTTTTATTCAAGACTTTATCCAAATTTGTTGCTCTAAGAAGTTGAGAGGTATGCCTTCAGCATGTTTTGCTGAAGTTTTCCTTTTTTGTGCTGCATTGTCTGTAAATACATTTAAAGTGTTTTTTTGATTGTATCTGCTTTATTTTCTGAAAAAAAACAAAAAATATATACTTGTTTTCTTGTCTTTCTAAGCTAGTATAGTCCAGTTTTCAGGTTAGTGCTGAATTCAGGGCTGTGTTACACGTTTCTGTGTTTGCCCATACCTTACTTGGATAGAAGGAAGTTTCTCTGTTCACTGTGAGAGAGGGAGCTTTGAGCAGCCTATCTGTCCCTGGAGGAGTGGTTTCAGCCCAGAAATTAGTAGTTTATTAGACATTTTGGGCTAATTTCTATCTATTTCATTTCCCTGCTATAAAATATGCATTAGCGAGGTTTTTGGGCTAGTATACAGCTCAGCAATCTCCTGACTGGTGCCCTGCAGAGTTATACAGCAGCAGAGAGACAAAAGAGAGACTTTGGAGTGATTCAGTATAATTTTTCTGCATTTTCTTGCTGCCTTTAGCTAATTCCGCCTAAAACGGCAATTTTCTAGAGTTTCTGTGATTTAAAAAGCTTGTTTCAGCTACATATTGTACTCATTTTACTGCCTGCACTTTAACAAAGTCGTTATTGTGTTTAAATTACCTGTTACTGTAGGCTACACACTCAAGTGTGCATTTAAAGTTTTTTTTTTTTATTGTATCTGCTTTATTTTCTGAAGAAAAAAAAATACTTGTTTTCCCACCTTTCTAAGCTAGTATAGTCCAGTTTTCAGGTTAGTGCTGAATTCAGGGCTGTGTTACAAGTTTCTGTGTTTGCCATTACCTTACTTGGATAGAAGGAAGTTTATCTGTTCACTGTGAGAGAGGGAGCTTTGAGCTGGCTATCTGTCCCTGGAGGAGAAGTTTCAGCCCAGAAATTAATAGTTTATTGACCATTTTGGGTTAATTTCTATCTTTCACATTTCCCTGCTATAAAACCCGCATTTGCACAGTGGTTATCTAGGGTATAACTATTCCCAGTTCCACAAAGTCTACTCTTCAATTTTTCCCTTGGAACTAGACAAACTTTCAACTTAAGCACTCAAACCATTCACTTCTCATCCCGGCACTTGCTCAAAACTCATAGCAAGCACTAATAAATCTTAGCACTAGACCCCCTATACTGTAGAGAAGGACAAAACTCTCTATTCGACCTTACCAGACAGTCAGTAAAACAGTTCACTGTTCCTATCCAAGCATGTCCAAAGGGCAGTTTTATGTGTACTCTCTGGTCCAGCTGGTGAATCTGGGCATTTTGAGGCAATGTTACAATTGCCTCATGTACACAGACAACCCTCTCCTCCTTCCACCAAACACTAATACATGCAAGAGATGCAATTATACAGCCAAACTGGAGGCTAAGCTCTCTCAACCCAAGACTGGACCAGGCAGTCAAGAGGAGAAGGGAATTACTTGCATCACACCACCAATCTCACATAGACTTATAAAACCAGCACCGACAAAAAACACACATAAATACATGAAAACATACTTGGAGGTTCTAAATAAAAATCTGCAAAAGCAACAGAGACCTCCAAAGCAGACATCCAAGCAACCTCTAACCCACCCCAACACAAACCATGAAACACACACTTCACAAAACCAGTGTGCCATGCAATCACAGCCCTTTAGGCAAAATAACATACCCAACACACTAGTAATAGGTGACTCTATAGTCAGGCACAGTGACGTCCCACTCACTAGGCTGAACAAGGAGAAGGTTGCTGTTAGCTGCCTGTTGGGTGCCAGGATCTGCTACATAACACAAGCACTCAGGTCACTTCAGAACAAGTACAAATATGACTCTGTTATTGTCCATGTTGGTGTGAATAACCTGAGCTGTACCTCCTTGGACTAAATGAAAAGAGACATGGAGGAGCTCTCTGATCATGTAGCCCAGGCCAGTATGACCCTCACCCTGAGTAGCATCCTGCCCTCACCAAGAATGATACCACAGTATAGAGAAAAAAATATCAATGTCAACAACTGGCTAAGCTTCTGGTGTCATTCAAAGGGGATCCAGTGTCTGTTTGCCTGGGATGACATGCTTGACAAGCCACGTTGCTTCACTAGAGACGGCTTGCACCTGTCACCCTTAGGCTTTCGAATACTGGCCAAGGCTCTTGCCACCCCCATAGTGCCTTTTTTAGGCAAGGCTCAAAAGACAAACCCACCACCATAAATAGCACAAGTAACAAAAACTGAGGGTAATGCTACTCAATGCCAGAAGTCTAAACCTCAAAATTCATGCACTCGAGGCACTCCTCAGCATGGAGAAAATTGATATATGTGCAGTAACAGAAACCTGGTTTAAGGCTCCAGAGAGCACCCTAGCACTACCAGGCTACAACTCATACCATACCTTTTGGCCACAAAATCCAGACCGAAATACAAAAGGCGGGGGAGTATCCATATTCATCAAGGATACCCACACCTCCAGGTTAGTGGCACAGCCTGATGCTTCAGAGATCATCCACGTGCAACTAACAATGGGCAAAACTGCTATTCAAATTATAGCTTGCTACAGATTACCCACCATGTCCCAAGACCCCCACTCCATATTCCTGGAAACACTGGGAAACATAAAGGTCCTACCAGACACCCTGATATTGGCTGATTTCAATTACCCAAACATTAACTGGGAGAACTACTCAAGTACAAACTCCCTTGCCCAACATTTCCTATAATTTATAAACTCAAATGCCCTGGATCAACTGGTCAACACCCCCACCAGAGGTGACAACATATTGGACCTGGTTATCACCAACATGGGTGACCAGTGTTCCACACCAGACGTCAACGCCTTGTTGGTTAGATCTGACCATAAACTAATCACTCTGGATATCCACATTCCACTACCACACCCAGTCAAAGAAACCACTGTGAAAAACTGTTCAAAAGCAAACTTCACATTACTTAAGACCGAGGTGGGAAGTTTCAAAGCCCCCATTATAAAGGATAACTCTGTCCAAGCTGCAAAATCCTTTACTAATGCACTCTATGGGCATCTACAAGAATGCATGGATCATGCTATTCCAAAAAAAAAAACAAGACTCACTCCTCCAAAAAAAGGAAACCAGTGTGGTGGACCCCTGCCATAAACAAGCTATACAATAGAAGGAGGAAACTAGTACAGAAAAGAGTAAAATCCCAAGAAGGGAAGACATCTCTGATCAGTATCAGCAAGAAACTACACTCCCTCATAAAATCATCCAAGGCTAACTTCGAAAGACAAATTGCCATGGATGCCAAAGATAACCACAAGGCATTCTTTAGCTATGTCAAGAATCTAAGTGGCATTTTTCAGATCGGCTCGGAGTTAGTGCAGAATGCCACAAAATACACTGAACCGACCGATATAGCCAACATCCTAGCAGACAGATTTAGTGCAAACTTCACCCGCCCTCTCACCCCCAATAGGGCCCATAACTATACCAGAAGAATGTAGAGCCCCTGAACTCACAGACACGTAAGTTAAAACAACCCTCTCCAAAGCCAGAAACACAGCATAAATGGGACCGGACGGTGTCCCAGGCTGCATCCTATATGAGCTCAAAGATGAACTAACTCCTCACCTAAACACACTGTTTAATCTCAGCCTCTCCACAGACTATGTGCCCACAGAGTGGTGCACAGCAATGGTTATTCCACTCCACAAAGGTGGAGCCACAACGGACCCCGGGAACTATCACCCTATAAGCCTGACTAGCTTGGTCTGCAAAGCTATGGAGAACATCATCATGGATCTCTTAACAGAGACATTGGGAATCTCAAAACACTGGACCCTACCCAGTTCGGCTTTGTTAAGGGCAGATCATGCCTCCTAAACCTGGTGGACTTCTTTGAGACAGTTACCAAGGCTATAGATGAGGGAAAGGTGGTCCACACAGCCTACCTAGACCTCACAAAGGCCTTTGACACCATTCCCCACTCAGGTATTATAGACAAGCTCACCAGCCTGAAGATAAACCCCTATGTCACGAGATGGGTTGCCAACTGGCTCACGGACAGAACCCACATGGTAAGAATTGCGGGAGCTAGGTCTGACTCTAAACTGGTTACAAGTGGTGTTCCCCAGGGCTCAGTCCTAGGACCCCTCCTGTTCGGCATATATTTCTCAGAGGTATAGGCAAGCACAGGAGGACTATGGCTGACCAAGTTTGCAGACGACTGCAAACTAGGGGCTATAATTGAATCTCCAGCTGACACAGACATCCTCCAAAAGGGTCTCACTGAGACAGATACCATGTGTCAAAACCATGGCCTCAAGCTAAATACCAAAACGTGCATAGTCATCCCCTTTGGGAAAAACAAAATACCCACAAACTATCACATAGGTGGTAGCCCCCTAAATACGGAAGATGTAATAAGGGATCTAGGGACCCAAGTAGATAGTAACCTCTCCTTTGATAATCACACTGCCAAAGTGGTTAGAAAATCCTTCTATGTGGCCCACTTAATCACAAAAGGGTTTGCATCCAGATCGAAAGAGGTCATTGGGACCCTCTACGCATCACTCATCAGACCCATCATAGAGTACAATGCCCCATTTGGGATGTACCTTTCAAGACACCTGCAACAACTGGAAAGACCACAGAAGTACCTCACCAAAAGGATCACTGGCCTCAAGCAGATGCCCTATGCAGCTCAACTGAAAAAGTTCCAGCTGTACTCGGTTGCATACTGCCTAAATCAGAGGTGATGTCTGCCTGACATACAAGGCCATGTCCAACCCAGAATTGATGGACATGCTCCACCTAAAGAAAACTATATCCCCTTGAGCCACATGCTCCAGGGATCTAAACCTCACCACAACAATAAATAGGATGTGCTGGAGGGATAGATTTCTGTCCCAGAGACTTCCCATGCTCTGGAACAAGATTCCAATCTCCATTAGGCAGAGCTCCTCACTAACCCTCTTCAAGAGAAACCTTAACGAGTAGATGGGAAACAGAAGGTTTACCCCAGGGTAATTTCAATGGCTCTGATGGACATAGGCACAAAGAACTAATCTATGGGGGCGGCGAAAGCCAACACATTCTGGCTAGTCTTATAAATGCCTTTGGGCAGATAGTCTAGTACCTACCATTGAACCTATGAACCTATAATACATTCCTTGAACTTTACAGAATCTGGCACAAAGTATTTTTATACATTGCTTAAAGTGTCATATGTATCCCATTTCTGTAGTATAATAACTATTATTTTAGTGTTTTGCAACATTATAAAAACTGATAGCTTTATTGCTGTATACCCAGGCCTTTCCTTAGCCTTGTCAATTTTGTCTGTCATTTTTCATTTAGAAATACAGCATTTCATTTTTTAAAGTGCAGCATTTTATTATTTTTTGTATCAACTTTTTTTCGTTACAAAAATTTTTTTTAAACATTTTCTTTATTAGTACAGATGTTCCATTTTGAACATGTCTAGTTCTTCTATGCCACAAGATTTTCTTCAGCAAAAACATTTAATTTGGCAAGAATTTAATTTAATGGGAGAATAATTTCATGTACTGCTAAAGACTTATCATATCATAGCTATTAGCTTGTTAAGTAGCCAAAGTAACATCCTTAGAGGTTCATAGCTAATTAGTAGGTTAGTTTATTCCTATCCAGTTACTCTCCCTGATAGCGACAAAGCCTCTGCTTTGTATCTATCAGGCAAACACCTTTACCATTATACCAACACCCTACCCAGTCCTTAGAATAGCTTATATTCTCCTAACTCTGCTTGGGGCATAAAATACCTAGGCAAACTCTTCCATGCAAAAATCCTAAACCTTCTAGACTTTCTTGCATACTTGGGAGCTATACACATGTCCTCCCACTGTTCCTTTGTATATTGCTTTTCTCATTTGCTAATCTTTTCTAACCTCTTCTGATTGATCCTTACAATCGTCATGCATTATTGTCTATGCCCTGCTATTAATTATCCTTTCTTTTAACAGAAGATTCTGTTCTGTACTCAACTAAAAACTCAACCAGAGCTCATCTTCCACTTAACACTCCCCATCCCTGTTCCCTTGCCTAATCCCTGTTATCAGTCACTGGTAGGGAAGACAGTCTCCGACCTGGAATTCAAACTTCTACTTGACTTCATCCTACTCTATTACCTTTCCCATGCAAACTGTTTGCTCCTAGCAGCTTTCGCCAATGTAATTTTCTCTAATAAATTCAAAACTGTTTTCTATGCACTCTCACAGTCATCCCTATTTCTAAAAATTCCATTTCTCTAACGCTCTTCTGGCTTAGTTTGTAAAATACTTTCATCTATTGTATAAATGTAATATTATGTATGATTGTTATTCTTCTTAAGGAACTGCATACAAAATCATACTCTCTTCTTAATTTGTGACCCCCACCCACAATTTCAACATCATTTATTTCTGCTTTGATTTGTAATATTTTGCCTTTGTTGAGTATATGAGCCTTAACTGTGCAGATCTAATGTACCCCCTCATATTTGCCAATCTTAAATCACTTTGTTTTTTGGGAAGAAACTTCTTATTCCAATTAACTCTTGCCCTTGTTCCCACCCAAATAAATTCCCTCATTTATTTACTAATTATGGTCCACAACTTCTCCAATAGTTGATAAAAATATGTTTGACCAATTTATAATATCTAACAGAACTGATATATTTGCACTGGGTATATTTTGCTATCCGGATCCATACTCAACAGCTTCAAACCTCAATTTTTATTTTATCTTTTGTTAAGTTATTTCACACAAATCCTTAGCTGTCATAATAGAATCCTTTTTGATCTATATACCTAAGTAATTCAACTTATTGTGCCCCCATAAACGTGGGTATTGCTGAACCAGTTAGTGTGCGGTAACATTGTTTACCGCTATGACCAGAATACTATCAGAATTAAATGTTGAATGACATTGACATAATCAACTAGTCAAAAAACTGTAAAGATATTGGAATGACAGCAAGCAGGAGCAGGCAGTATTTGTACTTCATTCAAAAGCTAGAAATGCTGCAGAGGGGTATTACTCTTAAAGGAAGATATTCTTTCCTCAGTCCTATGCACAACGCCTATTGAGACTGTGGCCTCTACAAAATATTCTGAACAAAAATTAAAAGCTTATTGAGGTGTGAAGACATTTAAAATACCATGATAAAATGGCTTTTCGATTCCCACCTGGAGATGATCATGTAATGCTCTTTACCTCATTTAGTTGGAGCTCATCAAGATTAAAAACAGCAGTGTCTTAAAAGCAGTGATCTTCTGAACTGTTGTAGTGATGCCTCTGTGCAAAACTACTCAGTTCTGATAACAAATACTCTTAAGCTTATTGCACTTTAATGGAAAAGAAAGGGGATTAAGGGTGATATATGTGTATATTCCAGACTGGATTGAAAGGAAACGTTATAAAAGGCTGTGAAATAGCTACCGTATATTAAAGACAGTAAACTACGGAAGTGTGTTTTAAAACTACGGAAGGAGACTTGATGTGAGAACAACCTTAGGTGGTTTATAGACATCTTAGCTTTAAAGAGCCAGTCTATGATCAGCACATGAGGGTGCTGCCTACATGGTTTATTAAGACAATGAAACTTAAAAACAAAAGCAAAGGAGAAGGTAAGGAGTGACTGATGAAAGTGTGGAAAGAGAGAGAGAGAGAAGGAGAGAGAGAGAGAGATTATCTGCCCATGTGCAAATATACAGAAGGAATGGACTGTGGAGTAAGGAGGCTGCAGAGTAGGAGAAAGTCCACAAGAGGAAGGTAAGCCAAGTACTGTAATTGTGCCTGTTTGGGTGGATGGTGGTAAGAAAATGTGGTTGTGAGACGATTTGATAAAATTAATGCTTATGGCTGGATGGGTGAAAAAGAATGTGATGTTAGTCATGTTTCTGTGATAAATGCAGGGGTATGAGATATCTGACCTGAGGCTACAGAACAAAGAATGTAATTCCAGTCATCTTTCTGTGATATATCCAGGAGTATTAGATATATGACCTAGGGCTACAAAACAAATAGTAGTGTTTGTTTGTAGTTAAAAGCATTTTCTAGAGTCTCTTTGCTCTATTATCTGTTTGCGACTTTCATTTAATGTCTCAGTGTTTTTCTGCTGTGATAAACATTTCTGCAGTGTTTTCGGCTTAAAATAGTGTAGCTAGTAGCTGTAGCATTGTTTCCCACCCTCCCCCAATATTGTTGTCTTGTTCTTATAGTTGGTGCCTTTGCAGTTACCCGCCGCTACTGTAAATTTGATCTGGGGCACTCCTCCCACTCCAGTGTCATTAGCTCATTCTACCTAATCCAGAGAGAGAACATTTGGGAGGACCAACCCCCTTAGTTTCTTAACCTTGAATTATGTTCTGTTCCTCCTTTCTCTCTTTCCACTTTACTAAAAAAAAAAACCTTTATTCAGCTTCTTTTACAGTACTTGTGTTTTCTCCTCCTACTCTATTACCTCATCTTGTTTTTTCTGCTACTTGTTCTCTAAAGTGTTCAGTTGCATCTTCTCTGCTGCATTTATTACTGCTTGTTTTCAGCATATTTAAAATGTAAGTGTTATTCTAAACCTCTTAGTTTTGGTTTAAGCACTTGGGCTTTAGGCCTATCCCTTAGCTCTCCCTGGCCTCTCTCCGCCTCTCTCCCTCACATTCTGAGAAATATGAAAGGACAATTTCCTACGGTTTCTCCTGCCAGCCTGGTTGAGATGGGCATCCTGAGACAGTGTAGCAACTGCCTACTTCTACCACCTAGGAACACAATTTGTGAGAGATGCAATTTCATAAAGAAGCTAGAGTCTATGCTCTCTCCCTCACAACCCAGTATATCTGGCACTGAGAAGGTTGTCAACACAATCACTAAACCTCAAACACCACCAACAACTAAACAACACACACCCACATATGCGGAGGTTCTCAACAAAAACAAACCCAAACAAAGGAGACCTTAGAGGCAAAAACACATGCAAATTCCACAAACCTCCACACCACATTCCATGCATAGTCCACACACCAGTGTCTTGCAACCACTAAGGCCTAACCATACACCCAACATATTAGTCACAGGAGACTCCATTGTGAGACACACAGGTGTGCCTCTCACCAGGCTGGATAAGGAGAAATTCATGGTTAGTTGTTTGTCAGGTGGCAGAATCTAGCATATCACACATGCACTCAAGACTCTCAAGAATATGTACTGTTATGACTCTGTCATAGTCCATATTGGCATGAACGACTTTGAGACGTACCTCCCTGGACTATATGAAGAGAGACATGATTGACCTCACTGAATATGTGTCCCAGGTAGTTATGTCCCTAGCCTTAAGTTTCATTCTACCGTCACCCAGAATGATACCTCAATGCAAACAGAAAATTATTGACTTTAACAATTAGCTTAGTTTCTGGTGTCATTCCAGGGGGATCAGGTAGCTGACAGCCTGGGAAGACATGATAGACAGACCATGATGCTTTGCTAGAGATGGCCTGCCATCTATCTCACTTAGGCTTCAGGCTTCTGGCAAAGGCCCTTGCCTCCCCCATAGTGCCTTTTTTAGGAAGTGTCATAAGATCGATATTATCAACATAAAAATTTCAACAAAATGCAAATTAAAGGTCATGGTGCTAAACGCTAGGAGTCTAAACATGAAACTGCACTCATTGCAAGCATTCTTAACCCTGGACGATGCTGACATTTGTGCAGTCACAGAAACCTGGTTCAAAGATTCATAGAGCACACCAGCCTTACCTGATTACTCATCCTATCATACATTCAGACCCCAAATTGTGGGCAGCAAAGCCAAAGGAGGTGGAGTTTCAATATATATTAAAGACACACACACACCTCCAGACTGTTCAAACAGTATCACACACAGGAGACACTCCAGGTGCAGTTAACTATTGACAAGACCCATATTCAAATTATAGCTAGCTACAGGCCCCCAAATTTGACTCAAGATGTCCACTCCACCTATCTGGACCTCTTCAGATTTATCAAGATTTAAGCTTTTACCCTGATCCTGGGTGACTTTAATTACTCAAGCATAGAATGGAAAAATGACATGCCACAACACAAATGTGCAGAGATTCCTCGATTTTATTAATGCAAATGCCTTGAAACAGGTAGCTGTATACCCCCACAAGAGGCGATAATACTTGGGACTTGTTATTAAACAGCATGAGTAACCACTGCAGCACCCCTACAGTATCACCCTTCCTGGTAAGATTCAACCATAAAGCAGTCACTTTCAAAGTCACCATCTCCTGTGACCCCCCCCCCCTCTAGCTAGGGTCAAACAAAAAAAACTTCTCCAAAACTGATTACAACTTCCTGAGGGATGGTATAAACAGCTTCACAGCCACCCCCCCCTCTGTAGGAGCTGGCAACAATGTCCAAATCTACACCAAAGTACTATATGAGCATTTATATAGATGCATGCAATCAGGAATATCTGAAAGGACAAAATCATCCTCCACAAGGAAAGGTAAACCTGTCCAGTGGACATCTGCAATAAATAAACTATATAACAAAAGGAAAAAATTGCTGTCCAGGACTAAGAAGGAGCAAGTGCCCAATTGGACGCGATCTCTCCTTAGCCTGAACAAGCAAATAAGAGCACTACTGAAATCCTGTAAAGCCAACTTTGAGTCCAAATTGGCCACATCTACTAGAGCTAACCATAAGGCCTTCTTCATATATGTCTGCAATCTCAAAGGAAGCACCGAAATCTGTTCAGAACTGGTGGTCAAGGCCACCACATACACAAATGCTGTAGATATAGCCAATCTACTGGCTGACAGATTCAGGGAAAACTTCTCCCCTCTGTCTGTCTGTTCCATTAGTAAATCAGGGAATCCTCAGTACCTGCCCCCCACCTCTTATCTCTAGGGCACATCTCATCTCTGCCCTCTCAAAGGCAAAAAATACAGCCTCCATGGGACCCTATAACATCCCAGGCTGCATCCTACATGAATTCAGGCATGAACTTGCAGCACCATTGGGCACCCTATTCAACCATAGCCTGAGTACTGCCTTTGTCCCAGCTGAACGGAGGACAGCCACTGTCATTCCTTTACACAAAGGTGGAGTGTCCACAGATCCAGGAAATTATAGACCCATCAGCCTACCTAGCCTGATCTGCAAGGCCATGGAATGGATTATAATGGACCTTATTAACAGGGACATTGGCAATCTCCAAACACTAGACTGCATACAGTTTGGCTTTGACAAGGGAAGGTCATGTCTGTTAAATCTGGCTGACTTCGTTGAGACAGTCAACAAAGCCATGGAAAAGGAGAAGACGTTGCATACCCCCTACCTTGACCTGGCCATAGCCTTTGACACTATTCCCACTTGGGCATAATAGATAATCTCTATCAACTAGGCATCAGTCCATATGTTACCAGATGGGTAGCAAAATGGCTCACTGATAGAACCCATCTAATCAAAATAGGGGAAGCCATTTCAAGCAGTAGACCTGTATCAAGTGCCATACCCCAGGGATTGGTCTTGGGGCCTCTGTTATTCAGGATATACTTCTCTGAGGTGCAGGCCAAAACCAGTGGGCTATGGCTGACCAAGTTTGCAGATGACTGCAAGGTGGGTGCACTCATCAATTCCCCATGTGATGTGGACGTCCTCCAAGAGGGTCTCACCCAAACAAATGACTAGTGCCAGAATCATGACCTCAAGCTGTATGCCAAAAAATGCATCATCATCATCCCCTTTGGGGAGAGTGATGTCCCCATATATTATCACATTAATAATAACGTCCTAAATGCACAATCAGTAGTAAGGGATTTGGGCACCCGAGTTGATAGCAACCTGACTTTTGACCACAATGTTGCTTTCATTGTATGGAAAGCTTTCTACATGGCCCACCTCATAAGTAAGGGTATCTCAATATAACATCCCTGTATTCTTCCCTTATAAGACCAATTATTGATTACAATGCCCCTTCTGCATGTACCTCTCAAAGCACATGCAGCAGCTGGAGAGACCACAGAGGTTCCTCACTAGAAGAATCCAGAGCCTCAGATAGCTACCCTACACACATAGTCTAAAAGCCCTGTCCCTCTACTCAGTTTCATGCAGACTCCTCAGTTGTGACCTATGTCTGGCATACAAAGAAATCTCAGACCCCTGCCTTGATGGGACTACTGCATATCTGCAAGTCAAGCTCCACTCAAATAACCCATACGCGCAACCTCAACCTGGCCTGTTATATCAATAGGACTTGTTGGCTGGACAGATTTGTGTCCCAGAGACTGCCCCATCTGTGGAATAGACTCTCCTCTCCACATCAAGCAAAGCACCTGATTATCCCTTTTTAAGCGCAACCTGGATAACTGGATGGGAAACAGAAAATACACCTTATCTCATATTTCACAACAATAGGGTTTCTTTGTGAAGAAATTCTTCATTTATGCCTAAAATGGTATCCGTGTTTACTTTCGGCCAAGCTCTCCATCTCCCTGTCATCTTTTCAGAACCTACAAATGATACAAATGAGGGAGAAATGATTCTCCATATGTTGGATGTCCACAAACAATGCACATACTATCTTGACAGAACTAAAACCTTCAAAAATTCTGATCAGCTATTCATTTGTTATGAAGGCAAGAATAAAAGATAACCAGTGCCAAAACAAACAGTTTCAACATAGTTGTCCCCTGCTATTTCCTTCAGTTACTTCCACTATAATAACAGCAGGAATGTTTCCCTCAGTGTTATCCTTATGCTTACTTTATGACAACCTGCCTGCCATATTGATTTTTAAGTCAGTGTATTTTGAGTGTTTGAAGGTGCTGCAGGGATTTTGTTTTCTGTTTGTATTTTTATTTTTATAATTAAGGGACTGGAGAAAGTGTTGCGAATGTAAGTGTGCTGCTTGTGGACATTCAGTTGTAACCTACCTTTCGACTGACTCACTCTAGCAATGCTCAGTCAGTGCTTTTGGTTATTTTTCCCAGCAACAGTATGGATACGTACACCATTGCAGAAGACAATTTCAGAGTCCTGGGTGCTAAAAGGGATACAAGAGGGTTACAGATGGCACTGTGATACAAAATATCTTTTCAGGGTAATTCCACCCCACCCTCCAAATCAAACAGAATTTTTTCCACAGGTTCTCTTGGAGACCAGTGCTAGAGCTTTCATTTATAAATCTCTGTGTGAACATACCAAAAAGCAAAAGTCTGACCTTAAAGAACCTGTTACCCTTCATTCCTCTCATGAGTTAATTGGTAACACTAGACTTGTAAGATACTTATTATTATATTTCCATAGCCTCAGGCTTTAGGGAATTTCAAAGTTTCTCTGTTACTGAGGGACATTATCAGTTCTCTGCAGTACCCTTTGATTTATCTACTATTCCAAGGGTGAAAACAAAATGCCTAGATCGAGTCTTAGCTTATTGCAGACAAAATGACATTTACATTTTCCTAATTTAGAAGACTTGCTTATATTTGCAGAGTTTTTAACCACATAGCAAGAGTCATTATCTTGTGTATGTCTCTTCTGACCAGTCTGTCCTTCCAGATAAACATTTCAAAATCCTCATTGACTCTGTCTCACAGGATAGTGTTTTTTGGATGCCTAGATACTTCTCTTCAAAAGGCCATTTTAAATCAAAAGAATATTTTTTATCTGGAATATTTCCTGAACTTCTCCAGTCTCAGACTTCTACAAGATAACTTCTCAGGATCCAACAATTATTGGCTTTTATGATTCTCATGATTGCTCTTGCCAGGTTAGACATGATGCAATGATTTCTAAAAAAAAAAAAAAAAAAAAAAAACAACATGGACCCAGCATTTGCATTCCTTTGAGTATGGAAAAGGAAACTGCATTGGTGGAAATGACAAATTAAACTGAACTCAACTCTCCCTTTCTCTCCTCAGACCACAAACCAATCTCTCACCACAGACATGTCAGAATTTGCTTAGTGAGCATTTTTCATGAGGGCAAAAGTCAAAGGCCTGTGGAGTCCTTCATATAGTCAAAAGTGCAACAACATAAAGGAAATGTTGGCTGTGATTTATGCATGGAAGTCTATCCATCACCTATAGTCCCTAGGACTTCCTCAAATGATTACAGATAATGCCAAAGTCATGTGGTACATAAACAAGCAGGTATGTGCAAAGTCATATCTCCTTTGCAGGCTTGCAATGATGGTTTGTGAGTTAGCTCTTTAAAATTCCTTAACTGTCCAAGCATCTTACATTCTGTCAGAGCAAAACGGGCAAGGTGAGCAGGAGCAGCACAGACCCTCATGAATGAAAATCAAACAACAGGATCTTCTAGAAACTGATCCAGTTGTGAGAAATACTTCAATTAATTCTGTTCAAAACTGAAAACTAAACAAATTTTGTTCCAGGTCTCCCTGCAACCAAGTATAGAAAACAAATGCATCTTCATTTTCTTGGAAGGGAATGTTCCTTTATGCATTTCCACCATTTCCACTTCCATCTAGGGTAATTCTGAAATTTCAAGAGGCTACTCTAAAAATCATTGTGTTGACCCTCCTTTTGTCAAAAGCAACATTTGTTTTCTTTCCCGTGGAATTTCCCATTGGCAATGACCACATGCTTCCTCACAGACTGGATCTACTCACACAAGACAGGGAGAGTTTGACACACCCCAGTATCAATCATCTTCAACTGGCTGCATGGTGATTCAGTTCTCATAATCTTTAGACAATTATTTCTTGAGGGCATGCAGTAGGTACTAAAGGGGGCAAAAATCTCTACTACTATGAAATCCTATATTTGTAAGTGGAAGTGAATTTTCTTGTTGATATCTAACCAATAAGCAAGAGCATATCTGGAATGTTGTACCCCTGGTGCTCAAATATTTATGTGAGTTACTTTCCTCTAGCCTCTCTTACCCCTCTATAAAAGTTAATCTTGTAGCTATTTCAGCTTATCTGTCTATGGAACATCGTCTTTCTTCTCTTTTTTTTTTTTTTTTTTGGTAAAATTGTTTCTAAAGGGGTTGTTATATCTTAGGCCACCTAGAAAACATGTAGCTCTTTCTTGGGACCTTAACTTTTGAGCTAGAAAATGTAACTATTTCCCCTTTAAACCAGTGAATCAGCCTAGTTTAAGGTTAATCACATGGAAGGTTATACTTCTGCTAGAATTTGAAGAAGTCATTTAACTCTGAATCCTCATAACAATGTGTGTGCATTAACTTTCATTATGAAACATAAGACTCATCTATCAACATAAAATATTTTCAAATATAGATGCTAGGGTATAGATTTCTATGGTTGGATATTCAATGCTACCTTATTCTACAGTCTACTATATGATTCATAGAGATCATAGTCAAGTACTTGGCTAGGTACTCTTATGGGTCATTTAAGCCTAGACAATTTCCCTTTCAAAGTTGGAAATCAAACACTGTCTTGTGTCTGTGAGGTAAACACCATAACCATTATACCAACCACAATCCCACATACATCCTCAACCCCAGCACCCCCCATTTACCAACCCCCATGTCACAAATGCAATTTTGGGTTTTGAAAAAAAAACACATAAAAATAAAAACATAAAAATCTAAATGTTTTTTATTGACTTTATGTATTATTTCTTCTGTATTATTGTATATTGTATTGTACTATTGTATATTAGTTTCCTTTGGAAGTATAATAGTTGTTGACTGTATTATTTATAATGTTTTAGATATAGTGCCATTTTTATAAGTATATTTGAAAGAAAAATAGAATCCAGGAAGTGATTTCTTCTAACCCTTTATTTGAATGTTCTTCTTTAATGGACTCAAGAGTCAAGATTGTCTGAGATTTGAATTCCTAAATATTTTATTACTGGGTTTAACTATACCAGAATTAAACTTTTTAATCAGATTCATCTCTAAAATGTGATCTATTCATAAAAAAATCTTTCATCTTAATTAAATTTAATTTTAAACCCTTTTAAATAGTCCGGTGGAACTATATATCTCATTGAATGTCTTATCTTGTTATTGCCTGAAATGCCATTATCTTTAATAATTAATAGAAGATCACTAGCAAAAAGGTGGCTGTTATAATGATATTTATGATTAACTTAAACTCCTCAGTCTTAATATTATTTTTTATGAAAACTAAAAAGGGCTCAATGACTAAGGTAAATATCAAAGGAGAAAGTGGACAACCCTGCTTACTTCCTTTATAATTTTTAAATCCCTAAAATAAAAAAAGAACCAACTTTAACATAAGTCTTATAATTGTTACATGTATTCTCCAGAAATAGAATAAATTTGTCTAGTCATCCATTAACTGATAAATATTTAAATAAAAAAAAACAGGTTAAGAATATTGAAGATTTATTAAAGATGAAGACTTATAATTGTTTTCTTGAAATAGTCTATAACCAAAATTATTATTTAAACATTTTCTTCAGTTTTCCTGTTTTGAACAAAACCAGTTTGATCTTTTTGTATGATGCCATCAACCACTTATTTTAATCTTTCTGAAAATATTGACATGATAATTGTATAATGAGCGATCAAGAATGAAATAGTCTTTTTAATTAAACAATTGTGTCATTTGGCAAAAGTTTGTATATTTCTAAAATCATAACATCATGTCCAGGTGCTTTCCTTTTGAATAGTTTATTTATGTTTTTTTCTTCTAGTTATTCATCTACCAATTAAGTTGTTCAGAACTTTTTGTAGTAATAATACTGTCATTTAGAAATTTATCTACATCTACGTTATTTTCAATATTCAATTTATCATAATAAATATTAAATATTTGCAACATTTTATATTATTTGATTTTTTCAGCAGTATTAAGTTTTGGTGATATACTGGTTCTGATTATATTTGTTATATAATTTAACCTATTAACTACATTTTTAGCCCTTTAGGAGTTGTGACTTAGTGCAATTTGAATTTTTCTAAGACAATTTCTGTTTTATTATTAAAATGCATTGAAGCTTAACAGCCAGCTCTGTAACATTTTAAGACTATTTTTTTCACATTTTTGTAATTCTAATTTCTCATTATATAATGTATATTCTAAGCTATGTGCTTCTTCATCCTATTTTTGTAACTTTAACTTTACACCAACTCTCAGTTTTTTGTTTGACATAGACAACAAATTAAATGAAGTGGAAGGGATCAACAATTCCATCCACAGTGAACCTACTACTCCTGGGAGATAAGAACAATCCCTAAGGCATAGTGAAAGACTCAATAACAACAGTAAATCCATAGTAACAACCTGCTGCAGCAACAAGGTATACCTAATAACAACAGACGTAGGGGCAATTCAGCTAACCAGCAGGGTTTTCAGAGGAACCCCAGTGGCCAGCAGAACAATCGCCAACAGAACAGGAACCACAGGCAAATGAGGAATCGACGGAACCAACGGAGGAGATAACAAGAAATTATGTATGTAAACCACAAATACACACAAGTCTTGAAGGTGACTTCAAGATTTATAATTATACGGAGCTGACCATTACGCAGGATATGGTGAAGTTTTTTTCCAAAGGGCTATCCTTTTTACCCAATAAGAACATGGATGCTGTTAAAACTATTATTGACTTAAAACACTTTGTGCGCAAATTAAATTTAAGCACACTCATGGGGGCGAATTCTTCTCTTACAAATTCCTTAAGAGTATCAAGTCTCTTCAATCCACCACTGCACCCATGTTTGAATACTTTTGAAAAGATATATGAAATGGATTTACGATCCATAGCCAATAATAAACACCATAAGACTAACAATAAAGTTAACATCATGTCACATGAACTTGAATTTTTAAACTTGTTGAATGAATGTAACATCAGGGTGATGAAACCCGATAAGGGTGGGGGGCTGGTCTTCATGGACCAACATGAATATAATAAGAGTATGAATAAACATCTCAATACTGAAGCCTATACACAACTCAGCATTAATGAAGTTAATACTGCATATAAAAAAATTATAATTATATTGGATGACTTGTTTCTAGAAAGCTTCACTGACATCAATGCGCATCAGTACTTAACTATAATTGCTCCTAGGATACCAGCCCTCTTTGGCACACCCAAAATTCACAAAACAATCATCGATCCCCCTTTCATGCCTATTGTAGATGGAAGGGGGTAAGTGACTTATGGATGTGCTAAATTAGTAGACAGCATTTTGAAGCCCTTAATTGAACAAGAGCACCAAATCTGTAGGGATTCATGGAGTTTTTTAAACAATATAAGTAAATTAGAATATCAGGACAACTCTTGCTTTCTTACAATTGATGTTAAAGATCTATATACCGTGATACCCCAAGAACTAGGGCTTGAATGGATTAGGGAATTCATGTTAATACGGCACGTTGATGAAAAAAACATATATCTAGTTGAAACCTTACTTTAGATTGTCCTTACTAATAACTTCATGATGTTTGATGGGAATTTTTATCTCCAGAATATTGGGGTGGTAATGGGCTCCCCCTGAGGTGGCAGTTTTGCCAATTGCTTTATGGCCCACTGGGAGAAAACTTTATTATTTAATAACAGCTTGTTCAAAGATAATGTCGCTTGGTACACTAGATAACAAGATGACATGTTTCTTATTTGGAAGGGCACTAAAGCATTGGTTCCAACTTTCATAGCTGATATATCACAAATGACAATTTTTTTCGAGTTTACATACACGCTGGAAGATGTTAGTATTAATTTTTTGGACATTAGCCTAAGTAAAGATATGGTTAATTCTAGGTACAAAAGCATCATCTACAGAAAACCTACTTATTCAAATGCATTTTTGCATTTCACCAGCAGCCACCCTTACCATCAAAAAAGAGCCGTTGTTAAAGGGCAGATGGTCAGGGCGGCTAGAATGGTTTCTGATGATACAGACTTGCAGACCATGTTTATTAATAGAGGTTATCCTGAACCCTTAGTTGCTAACCTCTTTTTGGAAGTTAGTCACAAGCGTCATATTGGATATTTTAAACCTCTTTTACATTGTTACTTAGTACAACACACTGAGACCATTGACAATCAATCAAGTATTGGATTGCCCAATGGAGAATACAACTACAGGACTAGCTTCCTTTGCACCTATTCCCTTGAACATTCTAGTATAAGGGAAATGTTGAACAAAAACTGGTCAATTGTTATGGAAGATAGCGGGTTATTGAAAATATTAGGTGAAAAGTCCAAAATAATATATAGAAAGGGTGATAACCTAAAAGCCCTGCTTGAAAGAAGGAAGAAATTCAATCAGAACAAGCTACAAGGCATGTTTAAATGTGGGTCATGTCAGCAATGTAGACACATATCTATAGATAATAAAGTCACTATAAGGGAGAAGGTCTACTATGTTAATGGCAGATTTAATTGTGAAACTAAGAGTGTTGTTTATTCAGCTTGCTGTGACCAATGCGCTGCATTCTATATTGGTAAAACCGAGAGAAAAATAAAGCAGCGCATATACGAACATCAATATGCTATTAATAGAAGTGACTTAACAAACGCATTGGCTAGGCATATCAAAGAGTACCCCAATCATAAGTTTAAATTTTTCATACTACAACAAAGACAAGTTGATGTTAGGGGGGGGTCCTTGGCAACTACTCTTGGAAATTGATGAAATAATGTGGCAAATAAGAACTACGGCACACATTTTCCCAGGCCTTAATTAATATGTGCAGCAACAACAGAAAACACCAGTGAGTCCCAGCTCTACCTTCCAAAAAGATAAAATTTATTCAGGACAAATCTTTTAACAGCCTTTACAGAGTAAAACAATAAGACTTCTAAAACTTCCCAATATATACAAAATAGAACAAGACAATCAATCAATTATACAATCAAGTAATTAATTCACATAAACAGTATACTTTTAAAGCTACAATATTTTAAATGAGGCTTTGCCAATTGCATTCTCTGTTCATACCATATGGTTGTAAGGTCCCATATTTCATAATCAAGATTGATTCCTTTTGTCTCAGTATATTCTTTTGCCATTCTAAATTGTTATAATAGAGAGGAACATGTTCCAATATGGAAACTTTTATATGATCTGTATTACCATAATGTACAGAATTAAAATGTTCAGCAATAGGGCTATTTATTTTATTATTTCTAACATCCCTGATATGTTCTTTAATTCTTTCAGCTAACATTCTCTTTGTTTCCCCAATATAATATTTGTTACAACTACAAAATATAACATAAATAACACCCTTGCTGATGCAAGAGTATTTGGCTCTTGTAGTAAAATTTTTTTCATTTATTTTAACTACTTCATTCACTATATGTTTACACACAGAACATTTACCACAAGGGAAGGTTCCTACAACCTTCATATTATTTAAACTGCTAGTGCAAGGTTTTTTATAAATACTATGTACTAAGAAGTCCTGAATACTTTTACCCTTTTTGTATGATATAATCAATTTCGTATCTTTCAAAGACAAAATATCTTTCTTAATAAAATTCCAATAATCCATAATTAATTTATTAATAATAAAAGAAAAATTAGTGTACTTTGTAACAAAAAACATCCTTTCCTGACTAGATTTTTCATTATTATGACTATTATATTTGTAGTTGTTATCAGATATACTACTACCTTTTTTATTTTTAAATACTCTACAAAGACTATTTTCTATATTCACTGGATTATATCCTCTGGCATTAAATATTTCAGCTACTTTTACTGCCTCATTATAAGCTAGTTCCATATCAGAATTTAATCTCTTTATTCTAAGAAATTCTCCATAGGGAATGGCTGTTAAAATATGCGAAGGGTGACAGCTATTACCCCACATTTTCCAACTGACCTCATCAAACTTTCTATATATGCCAGTATGTATTGGAAAACCTTTGTTGCCTTTAAGAGAAATATCTAGTTGTACATCACTAAAATTAATTCCGAACTTATTATTATTCAATGCATCAATAAATTCTGTAGATGCATTAAAGTTGTCCTTACAAATAAAAATAAGGTCATCAATAAATCTAAAATATTTGAGAACATTATTTTTAAAGAAAGGTAATCTGTTTTCAAACATCCCCATAAATGAATGCCATTGAATTCAAAGACATTATTAGTTAGACAAAATTCAACTAATTCCAAAATATAATGGGTTAGAAAGAACTTTATAGCTTCCAAACCCAAAATATGGGATATGTTAGTATAAAGACTCACTACGTCTACTGTGATGAAATACATTCCCTCAGACCAGTATATTTCTTTAATCTTTTGAAGGAAATCATATGAATCTTGTATATATGAAGGTAGCCTCAAAACTTGTTTCATTAGAATTTCATGCAACAAAGTACAAACATTGTAAGTAAAATAACCAAAGGCTGAAACAATAGGCCAGGTGGTCAGATCCAATTCTTGCCGGCCAGGTGGCCGGTCCAAATTCTTGTGAATCTTTGGTAAACAGAAAAACTTTGCAACTTTGCTGTTCTTGATACTTATTTTTCGATCTACATCTGTTTTTGTCAGATAATGTAACCTAATACCTTTTTGCAGCAAAGCATTAAACTCTACTTCTGCCTTTTTCAAAAAGGTTATATTTGCTTCACAGTACACAGTTTTATTGTCAAGATGTTGCATGCAATTTAATATTACTAGTTTTCCTCCTTTATCTGAGGGTTTGAAAACTATATTATTATTCTTGCTTAATAGTTGCAATTTTTCCCATTCCATTTTAGTCAAATTATAGACATGCTTTTTACTATTAAATGCTTCTAGTTCTTTATCTAACAATATATTTAACACAGATTCAAATTTTAATATATTCGAATTTTTGCACGGGGGAAGAAAACAACTAATTCCTTTTAACATTTGAGTGTCTAATAAGTCATAGGCATTATTTCCACCTTCCTCATCCGATAGACATGAGTAAAAGCTTTCTTCACTTTCTAAATCACTTTCAAGTATTGAAGTCGCCTCATAGTTAACATCATTGACAGAAGTGTTATTTAGCCTAAAAAAATATTCCCTTAGATACATTTTTCGACATAACTGAAACAATTCAACTTTAAGCTCATACTTCTTAGGTATACAAGTGGGTACAAATTTAAGACCCTTTTCTAGGATAGATAGCTCAATATTATCAAGTTTATACTTTGACAAATTAACCACATAGTTACTATGTAAATCATGTCCATCTACCTTTCTTGTAATGTCCATCGCCCGAGTCTCTATGGCGTTCTGAATTGGTCCAACCCCTTTTCCTGGTATTAACATGGTGTCCATTAGGTTCCGCATAGGTCTTTCGAAAGGCTTCCGAATTTGCTGCCCCTGGTAATTCCGGAAAATTGTCCCTATCATCATCTTCCCATGATGAGGCCCCGCTTTCATCTTAATTAATATGTGTCCATCAAGAGCATTTTGAAACTATTGGCCTTGAGTAGGTAACTTTCTAGTCATATATATAAATTATAAATATTAAATTTAATATACCTGTGGTTAGTATAGTCACCACTCAGTGCTTTGTTTGTATAATAAGAGGTGAATCTAGTCAGTTTCCCACAATGACCAGGAGCCTTATGACAGTTTAGTAGTTTTGTGGTTGTCACATATTTACTTATCATACATTATTACATACATTGATTTTATATATATATATATATATATATATATATATATATATATATATATATATATATACATATACTAATTTATAATGAATACTTAGTAAGGGTTAACACAATAAATTTAGTTAAGCGAACCAACACTTGATGTAATTAAGTTAATCTTTGACCTAAAAAAACTAGCAAAAAGCTTGTAAATAGTAAAACATGTGTTTTGAAAAACACTTTTTAATAGTATAGGAACATGTAGAATAACTGTACTGGGTTGTTGCATTTTTGCACATGAGTGTAGCTCCACTAAGCTCTATCTATGGCTCCATTTATTTATTATCACCTATTAGTATGATTTTAAAATGTGAATCTTAGTCTTTACTAAGGGAACATGTGATTAGACGTTATCAGTCAGTTTTAAACAATGTGTTTCTAGACAGCTACATTTTAGTAGTATGGAAATAATGTACAATAAACGATGGTTAGTCATAGTGTTTTCTCAATAACAACATTTATTTTATTTACATTTGGTATTTATTTTGTATAGGTTATGCACTATTTAGTAGATGGTTCTGACAGTTTTAAGTTTTCTTCTATTTTAAACAAGTACGTAAACTTAATGCCTTTGAAATTGCCATTTGAGCATTAAAGGATGTTTATAGTAAATTAACATTTTTTAATTGATTTAATGGCTTAGACATTTGTAAAAAACATTCATGTTCATAATGTTTGTTTTATTTAAGAGCAGTATTCCGTTGATGGTGTGCTGCACACATATATACCTTTGTGAATTTATGAAATTTTGTCTGATATGTTCCTTTAATCTTAGATTAAGGGACAAATCTAATTGCTTAATTGGATACATTTTTGTATAAAATGTTTGTTAATTAGTTTAATCATTGTCTGAAGAAGGTGAGGCACTGACCCCACCAAAAGCGCTAATAAAACTTTTTACTTAACCAACTTCCAGCTCTTCATTGGTTTCCTGCTCGCTTTGCTTGTTTTTCTTGTTTGATAACTTACCTTTAGATAATTCCATCCCGTAGAGTAATGTCAGTAATGGAATTATTAATTGTGTCTACATACTGTGTATATTTTTAATTAACTATTCCTTAAACTCTACCTGGGCAGTTAGGTAGGCTGGAATCCTAGTGATAAAGAAAGATCTTTGTTTTAATTGAAAGGTTAAAGCATGACACAAGCTTATCTAAATTTCTTATTCCTTTGATATATACATTCTATCTACCCATGTTTGTGTTCCAAAATCATATGAGTTATGGGTAAAAAAAAAAAGAAAATTTCCCTCTGCAAAAAAATTTCATCCTTAAAAATCTAACTTTTCTACCGATTTTCTTTGAAATTTAGCTGAGCAGATACCTGAAGTTCTTTTAAAACACTGTTTCTATTTTATCTGGCATGAAGTTAAAGTTCCCACCTGGTATTAAGTTACCTTTCATTTTGTTTGATAATAATTCAAATTGTTCCTTGAAAATCTTTGACCCAACCAGTACAAACTACCAATAGTACAAACCCTTCCAAACAGTTCTAACACAACTTTTGATGACATTCCTGTCTCATTGGAAAATATTGAGTGAACTTTTTGACATGATTTCTAATGTTATCATAATATAACAATTCTATTTTTTTAGTATGGACACCACCAAAGCTATATAATCTTTATTATTTAAACATTTAATATCCTTATTTAAAAGAGGTGTTTCTTGTAATTAAACTACATAAAAAAACACAGCCCAGCAAAAAGTGGTTCTAATAGACCAAATAAGACTGTAATAATCACTCTGTAGACCTCCACGCCACACTGTACATACACAAAGCACCCGAATAAAATCCCAACCAGTCAGTAATCCAAATGAACTTTATTAAATCCAAAATATAAATCCTTGTCAAGCGCTTTCATCCCTACACACTCCATATAGGACTTCAGAACAATTCATACATTATTTCACATCCATTATATAGTACACCCTTCAATTAACTCAGTAATTAAGTAATCAACTAATTAATTTAATGAAACCTCCTACATATAAAACATATAGATACATGAACAAATACTCTCTCATATTTTGTCAAACTGTTTAAAATCTAAGTGTATACCCATAAATATGCATGTGCAAAAATACTTAAATATACCTAAATGTAAAAATACTTTGTTACATTAAAATAAATAATGCACAAAAATGTTAAATGTAAACTGTTTTTGAGAAACAATACATTGCACTCATTGCTCATACTATATGCATACCCATTATCTTCCATAAAAAACAGGAAAATACTGTATTGCCACCATGGTGGCATAGAGGGTAAAGCCCTGACTATGGCCCAGATGACCAGGGTTTAATTAGCCACTCGGGTAATTGACAAAGCAACATGGATGGATTAGCATGCCTGTCCTTCGTGAGATAGCATTTGTCAATTATGCTCTTTTATTGGAGGCAAGGTCCAAAGAGGTGAGTTGCCTTCAGAAATTATCAATGAGCATGGAAGGCAGGGTATGTGCAGAGCCTATAATGAAAAAAAAAAAAAAAAAACAGGACTGAAGCTGAGATGGCCAAGCCCCTATTATCCACAACTGGCACCAACAATACTAGAGTAAGTTGGGGGGTAAGCAGATGAGCTGGTATGCCAACTGTGGGCATGGGGCACTGGGTGCTGAACCAGCTGGTTGATGTCCCAAGGGGAGCCAAAAAAAAAATAATAATATGTATTAATTACTTGTCGTTCCTCTATCTTATTAAGAGCTGTTATATGTCAGTGCCTTGATTCCTTGTATTTTGTCATTATGGGCTTTTCAGTAAAAATGCCTCATTCATCTACCATCTTTTCTATGAGAAATGTTTTATCTTCTGAAAATCGTCTTGTAGCTTTTAATGTTACACACCAAGATATGATGTTTCCTTTGAAGTAACTAAGTTTGCATCATACTCCCTCCACACCAGCTCTTTTAAGAGTGTACATGTTAAGCTAATCAAGATGCACATTCTACTTATTTTTATTGCTTTGATGTAAAGTGGCATACTAATATCTATTGTTCTTTAACCGTTGGGTGTACATTCCAGTATTCCATTAATAGTCCATCAGTCTTCCTTGCTACTTTCTCACTCTTAATAAACTAAGAAAGTCCTGTTTACTTTAATTAATTATTAAACTAAGATGGTTCTCCCAAGTACTTCAGGAGCTGTGATTACAGATCTGAATCTTGTGCTTCGCAAGGTAGTGATGCCTCAGACTGCTTCCTTAATTTCAGATCATCAGCTACAACTGCCTCTTTATGCATTTCTAATGTTGCTGTTACTACTTTCTCATCTAAATGTGTGCTTCTTTCCTGAGTTTTTGCTTCCCTAATTTTTTAAATATTTTAACACCTTTATTAATTTCATGCATTACACAGTGGCATGGGTAAGTATACATTTATAACACAAGAAAACAATTACAAAGGTTTTCATTTTCATATATTATACATATGTGGTTTATTTCTTAATTGTTATTCAGTTTAAAATTAACATAAATTGTTTCAAGTCAAGCCTTCCCTAAAATGTTACTCCTCCTCTGAATATTATTCTGCATATATTATTCCCACAAATTTCATATATTTCTATGTAGTTTGCTCATTTCTTTTCTAAATAACCCACCTCCAATATTTTACCTCCTTTACAATATTCAGTAATTAGTTATAGCTGGTTTAGATTTTGATTTCCATTTTGTAGTAAATATTTATTTGACAGCCAATAGTATTACCAAGTTCTTTGTAGTTCTGTTTCTATGTACCAGTTCAAAAGAATTTCCTTGGTTACAATAATCTGCTTAGCTTTGCTTTCCTTTTAGCAAAGTTATTTGAGGGGATATTTTAAAATATACCAGTTTGTTGCATTCACAAAAAGATGTTCCCAAGTACACTCTCTTTCCCATCACACCTCCTACAATTGCTATCTGACTATAGAAACATTCTTCTACTAGGGGTATACAAATCCCTGCACAAATACTTCCCTGCAAAAATCCGAAATCTTCTATATTTTGATACATATTTGGAAGTCATACAAATATCCTCCCATTGTTTCTTTGTATGTTTTTTCCATCCTTATTTCCCAGTCTTTTTTAACCTTTTCTGATTGATTCTTATAATTATCATGCATTCTTTTATGTACCCTAATTCTGCATTTTTAATTGCAACTTTCATTTTAAACTCTACCAGAGTTTTTTTTTTCATTTTACATAACCCTATCCTGTTCTTATTGTCTGTCTCTGTCATGAATCGCTGGTAGGGAAGGCAATTTCCAACCCACAGTCTAAATTTCTGCTTGCCCTAATACCAGTCTATGATTTTTCCCTAGTAATTTGCTCTGAATACCTCGGTTCCTTTGCTATGTCCTTACATACAGTCATCACTGTTTGTAAACTCTCATTTCTCCATTTCTGTCTTGGCTTAGTTCTATCTTGTAAATATCATATTCTGTATGTTTTTTAATGTTCGCCTTAAGAGACTGTACCCAAAATCCTACCATTTCCTTAGTTTCTGAACTTCCACCATCCCACCCATGTCAACATCATTTATCTTCACTTCGACTTGTAGTCTACTACTTGGGTTATGTGTGAGAGCCTTAACTATGAAGCTCTAAAGTATCCCTTTAAATGTGGTCATCCAAACCACCTTGTTGACTAGGAAGAAACAACTTATCACATTTAACTTTTGCCTCCCAAATAAATTCCTTCAATTCTTTTTTACTTATGGTCCACAACATCTCTTCTCTTGAGTATTGCCTCTGACCCTTCATATATCTTCCTAATTAACCCATTATTAGGTTTGTAATTATATAATATGCTTATAACCACCAGGGCCTTTATAAGCCTAGGCGTGCAATCAACCCAATTGTGTATGTACTATCATAGGCATT
Organism: Protopterus annectens; assembly: GCF_019279795.1. NCBI lineage: Eukaryota > Metazoa > Chordata > Ceratodontiformes > Protopteridae > Protopterus > Protopterus annectens. Next base: position 214,036,229 of record NC_056730.1, read on the forward strand.
TATTAAGAGGGGAGATGTTTGTTAGGAAGTTTCTCAAGGTTATGTGGGAGATATATTAGTTTGGGAATTACTGTCTTCCTCTGTCTATCAGACACATGAGAGTCAGACCCAGGGCAAATTTCTGATTTCCTATCCATTGGTCAAGGTTATGCTTAACAAGGGTTAGGGATGCACACTGCTTCTCATGGATGGGAAGCCTGTTCCTGAGCATTGGAATCCTCTGAAAACCACATCTGGCTCATCAACATGTCTTATTTATGTCACAAGTAAAATTTAAATCCTTGGATCTTGTAGTTCTGATGCTGTTCATTTTGAAGATGTGTAAAAGATCCATCAGAGCTGGGTCTGAAGGTGCCTTGTATGCCAGACATAGATCACATCTTGGTAACCTGTAGGATATAGAATAAATAGTTAGGACTTTATGGTGATCCATATAGGACAATGCATTTACATCCTGGATTATCCTGGTAAGGAACCTTTGTGGGCATTCCATCTGTTGCATATGTTCGGTCAGGTACATGCCGAAGGAGGCATTATACTCAATGATGGGTCTGATAAGGGCTGAATAAAGTAACACTATGACTTCCTTGGGCATGGATGCCATGGCGTTTGTTATAAGTTGGGCAACACAGAATGATTTTCTTATTACATTGGCCACGTGTTGGGCAAAGGCCGGATTACTATCTACATGTGTTCCCAGACCCCTGATTACTGTGTCATCTCTTAGGGAAGTCTTTTAGATAGGTTCATAGGTTCATAGGTTCATACTAGGCTATCTGCCCAAGGGCATTTATAAGCCTAGCCCATAGTTATGTGGCTTTCGCCACCCCTTTAGTTTGAATAAAAACTATGCCTATCATTTTGCTGTGCCTCTGTCAAGCAGTGACGCTGAAGTAATCCCTGGGGTATATCTGCAATCTCCCATCCATTGGTCAAGATTCCTCTTGAACAAGACCAGAGAGGTGCTCTGCCTCACATGTACCGGGATTTTGTTCCACAGCATAGGGAGTCTCTGGGTGATGAATCTGTCCCTCCAGCACGTTCTATTTATAACCGTGTCAAGGTTTAAGTCTCCGCCCTTGTGGTTCTGAGGGATCTAGATTTTTTGAGGTGAAGCATATTCATCAAATCTGGGTTTGACATGGCCTTATATGTCAGGCACAGGTCACCTCTGAGCAAGCAGTATGAGACTGAATAGAGCTGGAGTTCTTTCAGTCGGGCAGCATAAGACATATTTTTGAGACCCTTTATCCTTTTGGTGAGGAACTTTTGGGGCCTTTCAAGCTGCAGCAGGTGTCTGGTCAGGTACATTCGAGCGGGGCATTGTACTCAATCATAGGTCTAATAAGTGATGATGGTACAGGGGCGATGACCTCCCTTGATCTAGATGTGAATCCCTTCATGATCAGGTGGGTGATATAGAAGGTTTTCCTAACTACTTTAGCAACATGAGTGTCAAACGAAAGGCTACTGTCAACCTGGGTCCCCAGATCTCTGATGAATTTTGCTGTGCTCAGTGGATTGCCACCTATATGGTAGCTAGGGGTAGCCTTGTTTTTCCCGAAGGGTATGACTATGCATTTTTTGGCGTTTAACTTCAGGCCATGGCTCTGGCACCAGTTATCCATTTCTGTGAGGCTCTTCTGGAGGATATCTGTGTCAGATGTGTTTTCGACTATGGCGCCCAGTTTGCAGTCATCTGCAAACTTTGTCAGCCATAACCCTCCTGTGTTTGCTTGTACTTCAGAAAAGTAGATGCGAACAAGAGTGGACCCAGGACTGAGCCCTGTGGGACACCACTTGTGACAGGCTTTGAGTCTGACATGGCTCCAGCAACTCTGACCCTGTGGGTTCTGTCACTTAGCCAGTTTGCAACCCATCTTGTGATGTATGGGTTTACATTCAAGCTGATGAGTTTTTCGATGATACCTGAGTGGGGTATTGTGTCGAAGGCCTTTGCCAGGTCGAGGTAGGCTGTATGGACTGCCTTTCCTCATCAATGGCCTTGGTGACTGTCTCGAAAAAGTCAACCAAGTTTAAGAGGCAGGATCTGCCTTTGACAAAGCCAAACTGAGTTGGATCCAAAGTCTGCAAGTTCCCTATGTCTTTATTTATGAGTTCCATTATGATCCTCTCCATGGCTTTGCAGATAAGGCTTGTCAAGCTAATGGGGCGGTAATTTCCAGGGTCTGTGGAGGCACAGCCCTTATGAAGTGGGACCACAGTGCCGTGCGCCACTCCTTGGACGTATCCTGAGGTGAGGCTAAGATTAAACAGCTGTCCTAACTGTGGGTTTAATTCCTCATTGAGTTCATGAAGCACACAGCGGGGACACCATCCGGTCCCATGGATGCTGTGTTTTGCCTTAGTGAGGGCAGTTCTCACCTGGGCGTTGGAGATGTTTGGGGGGCTACAATCCTCTGGAATAGATATCTCTCCTTTTGGGGGGGGAGAAGTTTGCACTGAACCTGTCAGCCAGTATGTTGGCAATGTGTGTAGGTTCAGTAATTTTCACATCATTTTGAACTAATTCTGAGCATATCTGGGAGTTTCCTCCTAGGTTTCTAACATAGCTAAAGAAGGCCTTATGATTCTCTTTAGAGTCCTTGGCGATTTTTCTCTCAAAATTTGCCTTGGATGATTTTATGAGAGCTCTTAGTTTTTTACTTATAATGATCAAAGGTGTCTTACCTTTCAAGGATTTTGCTCTATCTTGTAGTAGCTTCCTCCTTTTGTTGTAGAGCTTGTTTAGCCTGGGTGGCAGTTACCAAAAGGCACTATAATGCGTTTTATTGGCACTGAGATTTAGTCCATGACTTTTGCACCAGTAATTTGTCAGTTAAAAGTCTATTTAAATAAGGTTAGTGCCCATATCAGCAATACTCAAGATTTGATTGATGTTATTTCTAAGATTAGTTGGAATAACGATTATTATTGGGTGACTATCGACGTCAAATCTTTGTACACCAATATTGACAAAAGGTGGGGACTTGAGGCTATTTACAATATACTAGGTGAGGGTCCTAGGACCAACTTTTTGATTACACTATTAGAATTTTGCTTAACCCATAACTACTTCATGTTTAATAATGAATATTTTTTACAAATCAAGGGAACAGCAATGGGGGCAGCTTTTGCTCCTGTGTATGCTGTTTTATATATGGATTTCTTTGAAAAGAGATTCTTATATCCCACTGAATTTTTTAAGCATAAGGTAGTTCTATACAAGCGCTTCATTGATGATTTAATTTTCATTTGTAAGGGGGACATGCATGAATTTTGTGACTTTTTTGAAATTCTGAACGACAATGAACATAATCTTTCATTTTCTTATGAAATGAATAGAAATGAAATAAATTATTTGGATCTAACTTTATTCATAAGAAATAATGTTGTTGAGTTCAGACCTTTTAGAAAGAGCACGTCAGTTAATATGTTTTTGCATGCTTCCAGCATGCATCCCCCTCACTTGCTGAAAGCTTTACCTTTTGGGGAATTTAAAAGAATTCATTCACATACTAGCATGGAGTGTGAGTTGGGTTATGAGTTAAATGAGGTTTATCTGAGACTAATGGAAAGAGGGTATGACAAAAAACAGTTGTTAGATGTTATGGATAAAGTGATGAATAAGAACAAGGACAGACATCCTATTAAGTTTAAATCGGATGTTTCTGGTCCCTTAAAAAAGGAAAGAAATGTGGAGGATATATTTTTTGTGACCAAGTACAAAACTTTTTCTGAAAAATTTGTTTCTTTAATTAAAAGATTCTGGTACTTGGTCAGTGAGGATGAAGGTATAGGTGATTTTTTTCCATACCACATTACATTTTCGTTTAAAAAAGGAAAATATTTAAAGGATATATTAAATAATAACTGTTGTAATAAAAAAGTTCCCCAGGCCATTAGTGTAGGAACATTTAGATGTGGCTCTTGTAGTCTCTGTGATAGGGTTATTAATATTAATTCTATCAATAACATCAAGCATACCCCTAGGCATTACTTTAATTGTAAATCTATTGGGGTTGTGTATGCTTTAACTTGTAGTTGTCATAACATTTGGTATATTGGACAAACGAAGAGAATGGTCAGAGTTAGGATTTTGGAACATTTGAGGGATGTTCGAAATTCGAATTTACTTAGCCCTGTAGCCAAGCATTTTTTTGAAATTCATGAGGGGAAAACTGACAGTTTAAAATATGGAGTTTTAGGGAAGCCTTTCATTAATAGTGGTGAAAATGTTTCTAATAAGCTATTAGAGCTGGAAACTAGGATGATTCTGAAGTTCAACACTTTAAAACCTTTTGGTTTAAATTTAGAATTGGGCATTTGATGGAGTTCAATTATTAATAATACTTGGAAATAATTCTATAAATAATTTATAAATATTGTATTTAATTTGTATATAAGTTTATGAAGAATGTATTGTTCCAAAACATGTATTTATTTGTGATATTTATCATAATTCATAAGGTCACTTTAAATGTTTCTTCTTTTGTGATATTTATTGGAAAATTGATTAATTGATTGTTTGAATATTTATTATAAAAGCTGACATTGTGCAGCAATTAATTGTGATCCTTGAAGGCGAATTGCCAAGGTACCAGATCATTTCACATTAAAGGAGAAGAAAAGTACTGGCTGTTTGGTGTGTTGCTGCTATTTCGTTTTTCTGTTGCTGTGTTTGCTATGCTTAACAAGGGTTAGGGATGCACACTGCTTCTCATGGATGGGAAGCCTGTTCCTGAGCATTGGAATCCTCTGAAAACCACATCTGGCTCATCAACATGTCTTATTTATGTCACAAGTAAAATTTAAATCCTTGGATCTTGTAGTCCTGATGCTGTTCATTTTGAAGATGTGTAAAAGATCCATCAGAGCTGGGTCTGAAGGTGCCTTGTATGCCAGACATAGATCACATCTTGGTAACCTGTAAGATATAGAATAAATAGTTAGGACTTTATGGTGATCCATATAGGACAATGCATTTACATCCTGGATTATCCTGGTAAGGAACCTTTGTGGGTATTCCATCTGTTGCATATGTTCAGTCAGGTACATGCCGAAGGAGGCATTATACTCAATGATGGGTCTGATAAGGGCTGAATAAAGTAACACTATGACTTCCTTGGGCATGGATGCCATGGCGTTTGTTATAAGTTGGGCAACACGGAATGATTTTCTTATTACATTGGCCACGTGTTGGGCAAAGGCCAGATTACTATCTACATGTGTTCCCAGACCCCTGATTACTGTGTCATCTCTTAGGGAAGTCTTTTTGATTAAGTAATTAGCCTGGGTGGCAGTTACCAAAAGGCACTATAATGCGTTTTCTTGGCACTGAGATTTAGTCCATGACATTTGCACCAGTAATTTGTCAGTTTTAGACCCTCTTGTAAGATGTTTGTATCATGGTGAGGAATGTATGATAGCTTCCAATTTGCAGTCATCTGCAAACTTGTGCAGCCAAAGACCAGTGACATTAGCTTTTACCTCCAAGAAGTAGACGACAAATAGGAGTGGTCCAAGCATGGAGCCCTGAGGTACCCCGGTGGCAAATGATCACTTACTAGAGATGGCATCACTAATACTGATTTCATGGGTCCTGTTTGTGAGCCAGCTGGCAGCCCAGTGAGGTATGCTGGGGTTTACAGCAAGCTTGGTGAGTTTGTCAAATATGCCATAGTGGGTTCTTGTACTGAATGTCTTAGCCGGGTACAGGTATGCAGTGTGCACCATTTTCTCCTCATCCATTGCCTCAGAGACATTCTCAAAGAAGTCCACCAGGTTTAGTAGGCATGATTTTTTCCTTGACAAAGCCAAACTTGGTCATGTCCCATGTTTAAAGGTTGCTTGCATCTTTTTTTGATCATTTCCATCACCACAGCTTTGCATTTTAGACTGGTCAGACTAGTAGGTCTGTAGTTTCCAGGATCAGTTGATGGTCCTCTTTTGTGAAGTGGGATAAATGTTGCAGACCTCCATTCTCATGGTAAAAAAATCCCAGTTTGTGGCTAGAGTAGAAAAGTGGCTCAAATCCTGATAGGTCATGTATCCAGCTATTTAGAAGGCATCCTTTGATACTGTCAGGTCTTATTGAAGCTATGTTTTTGGCCTTAGTGAGTTCCATCAGACCTGCTTGGGGGGGGGGGGGTTATACAAGTAGGTATTTAATGGAGAGAGGCAGAGTGGAAGTTGAGGGTGAAGTTTGAGCTGAATTTGTCCGCTAGCAAATTCACTGTGTCACTCTGCTGAGTGAAGGTGGCACCACTGACCACCAGTTTAACAACTTGAGGTATGCTGCCTTTGAAGTTTTGGACATAGATGTGGAAGGCCTTCTAGTTGTCTTTAGACTGTGAGGCTATCTTGACCTTGCAACTGGCCTTGTTGGACTTAATTATTTCTCTTAATTTATATTTAGTTTAATTAGTGAGTTCTTATCATTATTAGAGTTGTTCTTACTGATTTTAACCATGACTTTTTTTCTTTTATTATATACCTTATTAAGGTTAGGATTCCACCAGTGTGGCATTTTAGAGTTTGTTTTGAGCTTATGGCTTACTTTTAGTAGGTAAAACAACCTCTGTTCAGTCATTTAGATGGATGTACATGATCTCTGTGAGCAATTCTGCATAGGTTACTGTAAACTCAGGGTTGAGAGGGGCATTGATTTTTGATCAACTATCGCTTAATAAGGTGTTGTTCACTGTGGAATAGTTCCTGTTACAGGGTTTGCTGGAGTTACCTAGTTGATTTTAATTTCAAAGGAGACAGTTTTGTGGTCTAACCTCACCAGTGTGGACATGACACAAGGGGCAGCACTCTCCCATATTGATCAGTAACAGGTCCAGTGTACTTGAACCTCTAGTAAATGTGCACACTATCTAGTCAGGGGTATTTGTGTTAATAAAGTCCAGGAATTGTTGTGCCTGCGAGTATGAGGCAGTATATGTTTTCCAGGCTATTGAGGAGTAGTTAAAATCTCCCATAAATGCAGTATTTAGTTAAATGGTTTATGTCTCCAGTAGGTCTAAGTATGAGATGTGGGATTGTAAGGACATAAAAGGTGGCTTATTGCTTGTTAGAATATGGCATGGAACTTTGTCTATGGTAATTTGGACGTGAATAAATTTAAGTACATCGTCTTGTTTAACCAATGTAGAGTTGTTTACTGCTAATATAGTTTGAGACTCCTCCACCTTTTGTGTTTGCCTGTTGAGCTGATGGTCTAAATTTGTGGCAGGCACTGAAGCCTTGCACTACCGGAGTACATTCTGCAGATTTAAGCAATGATTCAGTAATGGCACAGATGTTTATATTCTCCAGAATGAGGAGCGCTTGTAAGGAGCAACATTTCTTGTTTAGGTTCGTAGCACTGTAATAGCTTTAGTTTTCTTTGGGTATTATATTCTATCACAGAAATGCAAATGCTGCAATTGACCTACTCATAAAATCCCAGCTAACTCTATTCAATCCATTCTCTGCATCAAGAACTTCGAACAATAATGGGGTCTTCTTTGTCTCTGCTTCCATAAGGATACTCATTCTGCTAATTTTGTCAAGTGTTTGCCTCCCTTCCACAAAGCACATTGAATCATATCTGGACATTTGGTAACAAGATAGCCATTCTATTGGCTATTATAGACATAAACACTTTATGATTATATTTCAGAACTGAAACTGGTCTATATGAAGTTGGGTTTAGAGAATCTTTTCCCTCCTTGGGTTGTACAGCCACAGTTTTTTCTAAGATTCTGGTATTGACCCTCCATTTAAAATGCTGTTAAAATCTTCCAGATTGTTTTCACTTTCCCTCTGAACCACCTGACTTCCATTTTAATGGATTATACTTTACCATTTTTGCCTCTTCTCCGTCTTAGCTATTAATTCCTGAGCCTCACCTTCCTCTAACTTTGGCATATTTAATTATTCTATAAATAACTCCATGTGTGCCTTTTCTTGGCTTCCCCATTGCTTTTCTTTATATGGATTTTCAAAGACTTTCTAGAATATCTGAAATGCCTCTATAGGGTTTCTGGCAATTTTTCTAGTCATAGACTTCCGCATTTTAACAACACCCATTTCTATTTTCTGTTGCCTAAGTCATTGTGCTAATAGTTTTGTGATGTGGGATTGTTATGAAAAATGCTTGTTTAACAGCAACCTTTCTAAACTTATGCATATTGTCCAAATAATCCTGTATTTTAAACCTAGTTCTCAAGAACTGCTTCTTTTCTTATTCTGTAACAGTCCACTTCATCTGCAGCAATTTAATATTTGATAATACTTCAAAATAATTCCTATCACTTCTTTCCCATATCTCTTTCTGTTTCATTTCTACTATATTTTAAGTTCCCTTTTAATTTTATCCCACATTTTCAACTATCCCTGCTGAAGAAATCTGTATCTTGCTTAACAACTCTTGATTCATTTGTGCTACCCGTTCTTTAAATTATTTTTTAATAGGGAAGCTAGTGAGTGCCAGTGTCTCATTTGACTTGATTGCCTTACATCTATATATTAGCCTTTATTGGTGCACGGTCTGAAACAGTTATTGGATTTGTTTCAAAGCTTTCAAATACAAACTCATGATCCTGTGAAATATAATTTTTGTCCAGTCTAACACGGCTATCGTACCTTGGGAAATAATGTATATATTCTGTGTGAGTTTTTGCTAGTAATTTTGCATCTTCCATTATAAACATTATTATATATTTCTTTAGAAAATGGCCATCTTTTATTAAAGTTTCCCTTTTAGGGCACTATTGCACATCATGTTCCATCCACCATCCATGAATAATATTCCCTGAAGGAAGCTTTACCTCTCCATAATATATTTAATAGCAGTTTGCGGTAGAATATAACTACATGTCAGTAATACTGTCCGTAATCCCTTATTACCACAGATCTACTATTGCTGCCTTTCTTTTCCTCCTGTATCATTATTTGAGCTTCTCTAGCAATCAGTATTATTATTAGCCTCCTTTCATTTGCCCATTGTACCCTACTGAATAACCATTCTGAAATATTTTTTTTGCCAAATTCATATGTTCACTTCCATCTAGATATGTCTCCTGTAACATTACTATTTTTACCCTACTTCTTAATGTAATTCAGTACTCTATGCATCTTGTCCATACCTACAATGCCACTCACATTCTATGATATGATTGATAAAGCACTCATTCTGATAAGATGGAATTGCTTTAACATATTCTGTGTGACAGTTATTTTTAATATATGTTTCCAACTTCTAGCTTGTTTGCACATGTTAACGTTTGGCAGACTGATCTTATATGTAACTGCATTATCTCATTTCTGGCTGAACCCATGTCACATTTTCCCATTTTTTCATTTCAATAAAAACATTCAAGAAAGAAAAATCTGCGCATTTTCATTTCACCCCCCCCTGTCCCTTTTAACCCACAGCAAACATACAACTATATTACACTTTGCAAAAAAAAGGAAGTTACCCCCTTCATATTTGGGCTGGTTTTCCCCTTTCTAAAGTTAGGTTTAATTATGTTGAAAATACATATTAGAGCCTGTGTTCCTTCCTGCACCCACACCATCCATACTTCTCCCATCTCAACTTCCCTCACAGATGTGATAAACAGCTTGCATACTCTCAGTTAGCTGATTTTTAGTTTAAAGAAAGATGGCCTTGCTACTGTTAAATGAATAGACTTTAACAGACTTTGCAGTGCCATGATTTACACTGAAGTGATGGAGTTCATTGGCTTATATTCCCTTCAATGTATCAGATGTCATTTATTTTCACAGAACTGCTTGTCACGTCTCTTTTAAATTGTAATTTTAGTGTTTCCCATACATACGCCTCAAAGTTCACAGTTCATGCACTTCCTGATTAATTGTCTGTACCTGTAGGTAGTTCGTCTGTATATGCAGAGTTCTGATGGTAGATTATAAACAGGCCAGAGAAGCAATTGCATGATATAGCTCTTCTCAAATGGTGAAATGCTAAAATTTTACATTATTTTAGTGTATACGTTCATCTGTATGCACACCACCAGTGAAAGCATCATAATTTAATATACAGATATGATCAGGCTTCTTCCACATCTTCCACCCTAGCAGCCCAAGATCATGACATTATAATGTTTATAACTATGATTTACATTGTTATAGTATAAATCTCAGATGCATTACAGTTTAAAAACGTACTTTCCTACTTTAACATCACTGGTATTAACTGCAGTTGCTGATAAGATACCTCACCTTACAATTAAAGTACCTCTGCATAGTATACAGAGCTATGTTATAGTGCCAGATATACTTCATTTCAAGAAATTTATCATACACATATTACTAAGAAAAAAAGGAACATTTTTTACTACCAGATGCTTCATTTCCTTAACTATCCTTCTAAACTTTAATGATACAATGGCAATTATACTTCACAGTTAACTCACTAGTTTTATCCAGTCTGCAAACTTCCAACCTTTTCTCCGTATGTTACAGAAGCACAGTTAACATGTTTAAGCTGCATCTTATGGAAATGATGCTTTGCAGTTTATCCATTTACTTCAAGCATTCACATATTTGCTTGCATTCTTCTTCATCATCATGGCCACTTAATGCTAGTGTTTTGTTCACATCAAAAGTAAGTCTATTATTTTTTTTCTAGTCAGCTCTGGAGCTTTTTTCTATTAGTCAGTCATTTCCGTTGGCCTAATGGAAAAGGTTTTACTAGTGATTTCTATCTCTGTTCTGTTCCAATGTCAGAAGAAGAATATCCTTCAACATGCTGGCTCACTACTTGCCAGGTAATCCTTTTTTATTTTCTCCTTTGTTTGCTCTGTAAGCAAAAACATCTTTGCTCCTTTAGAAAAATAATATTCTGAAGACAGCTGGATATAGCGACATGAATCCCACGCCTTCCCCTTGATATCCTGATTGCAGGGAGAAACTTGTATATCTTCTCCCAGGTGTACAGTAAATAATCATTTTCCATAAACATTCTGATGTCCCCAGTTGATAATACTTTACTTTTCTGTCACGTCTTTATCAGGAGCAGTTCCTCCTACTGATATGATTGCAATTTACAGCTCTAGATCTTGGCTTCTTTCTTATGGCCAGATGTGCAGCATATGCACAGTGTGCCCTTTCAATTAACAAATCCTACAGTGGAATACCACTCTAGTTATTTATTTGCAAATTCATAAAATTAATGTACTCTGTTTTTTCCATTTTCTCTGTTACAGCAGAAGATCTCAAGTTTTCTCTGTGTGCTCTGTCTTGAGAAGCCTCATATTCAGCCATTATTTCATTTCAACACTTGATTTCTGCAGTTTTATCAGCTCATTTGAATAACTACTTTAAGCTTCTATTATTTCTAGGTTTTTTTGCCATTTTACTGAATTTATTTCTCTAATATTTCATTTTAAACACATTTGAATCCATCTGAATTTTCCTTCTAAATTGCTGGAAGCCATCTCTTGCACTAAAGCTGAAACTTGAATTGCTTTTTGATGAACAACTACAAGGCTGATTCCCACCAGATATTTTCGTAACACTTTCTAGCTGATATTTTCTTACTTTTTCCAGATTACTTCTTTGTTGACATACAGGCTATGTATTGACTAACCAGTAACCAAATTTAACAAATAACTTTTGCTGGCTGTTTTCCAACGTTTCTGTTTTCACACTGGGAGACCTCTACTGTTGAGTAGTATGCAACCATCCTGGAAGTCCTGATTTGTAAACACATTTGAGATTAAATTTATGCAGCCTTTTTTTAGACTACTTTAACATTGACAATGGTTTTTCATTTGTTTCTGCACATTCTTACTGTCATCCATGTAACATATAATTGTGTCTCCCACCAAAAGGCACACTTTTACCTTTTAGTCTTTCAGTGCTATTACTTAGAGAGTTTTAAAATGACTATAACTACCCATGACCCCTCTGGTATCCTAGTGACAATCATTTCTTGAAAATGACCTCCCTTTACCATTATTGTTTGTATGTCATTATCTAGCAAATGCTTTATTTTGCTTCTATCACAAAAATAACTCCCTCTGTGCCTATCTGTTTTAAGCACTAACCATTTTGTGACATTTTGTCAAATGCCTTGTAAATCATAAACAAGATACATCTTTATATCATTTGTAATACATTGGTCAAGTCACTAAAGGACTGTCAGATGTGTGTAGCATTACCTTCTTGCTATGAATCTATGTTAGACCAAATGCTATCTTCCACTGCATTTGCAGCCATGGAATCCTGAAATCATTCCCTATAACTGAGAGCAAATTGGAAGGTCTTTGGCTTCTAGCAGTTATTTATTTAGTTATTTATTTTTTTGTGAAGGATAATCGCATTTCCATTGGTGTAAACCAAACTCAGAGCCTCATTAGAGGCCATCAAAGGGGTTCATAGCTAATCAGACCACTATCCCATATGAGTCATCAATACCTTTTTTTAAAACTCAAAAGAAAAGTCATTTTTTGTATTTTAAGAGAGAGTGTGTTATAGTCTACCAGCTATTCAGTTGAATGACTTACACCTAAAGACTGTCTTTGGAACAGATAAATTCACAACAACATCATTATTCCTAGTCTCGAAATATGGTGTCTGAATATACCCCCCAACATAGCTACCAAGTTGTCATTGTTGTAACATTTATTGGTAAGTATCAGGTCATCCTAGCTAAGTTAATTGAAGCTGCAACCTTTTCACATAAGAGAAGTGTTTATCTGTAGGTATTTGTCTTGTGGAAAATGTTTGCATCCTTTCAAACATATGATCCCTTTAGGAATCTCAACTGCTAAATATTTAAATACTGGATTTATCAGATGTCATCATAAATCACTGCAGCAGTATCCTTACCTGCATGGGTTACATCCAGCCAAGGATATAACAGCTGGCCAGTCTTCCAAACTCTGTGGATCTCTCCACACATCTGCCTAGGCTGCTGGTTGCCTGAGCTCTCAAGGGAGGTAACCAGCAGCCTGAGCACCAGAAACTTTCAGTGCTTGCAGTCTTCATGAGAATTCTTCCTGGGCTTCAGAGGATTGATATGTCAGGCTTCTTCCTTCCATTACTGGGCAGATAAGTTTCCTTTAGAGAGTTCCTTCCATACATTTTTTTGCTATTTTATTTAAAATTGCTAGGCGCCTTTAAGATTTTTCTGACATTTAGTGCTATTTTAAGTATTTTATTGGAAACAGCAACTTGCAGTTGTCTGGCTATCTAGACCAGTGTTTGTTAAGTGATTTTAGACTATTTTTTATGGAAATGTGTGCTGTTTGTGATGCTTTGTTATTGTTTGATTGAGACTTGAGTATACTAAGGGGATTGTAAGTGTTTTTGGTGCTTTTGAACACTTTGTGACAACTTACCTACTTTACAGACTCCTTCCAACATTACTTGCAATGGTTCAGGTCTCATTCTTGGCAGTAGGATGGAGCAAGTCAAGGATACTTTGCTTCCTTCTGCAGAAATATCCACTTCTAGTCTAGCTGTTAACAAATATCTGGTAAATGTTAATACTTCCCTTTTAGAAAAAGACAGGAAAGCTTTTAACAGATTTGCTAAGAAAATGTATTATTTTGTATTAGTTGTTAAATTTCTGAATTATCATGTATATACGTTGAAATATATGTTGACTTGTTTTGATAATGGCAGGGACTTTTTAACCCCTTTACTTTCAGTTCACAGTAGGACATATTTGAACACTGATATTTCCATTATTTCTTGTGTTACTAAACATACTTTAAAATGCATTTGTGATTGTGCTGATTCTGTTTCAAGGGCAGCAGCTACTGCTAATGTTACAAGGCACTTTGCTTGGATTAACATTCAAAGATTATCTTCTAGGGGCTTCTGTTAACTAAGTTCTCAAACAATTTGATGAAAGATAAAAATGTTTTCATGGGGTTACTAAGACTTGTCAACCTTTTTTCTCTAAAGCCTCAGACAATTTCAACAATCCCCTGGGAAGCAGACTTTTAAGAAGAAAGTGGCAAGAAAGTGTTAACATAAAAAGAAGGCAACTTCCCTCCCTGCACTTCTCCAAATCTAGCTCACAGCCTGAACAAGTTTTCATCTTTCATCAAATTGTTTGAGAACTTGGGCCCTCATTAGGTCTATACTCAGCCCTCATTAAGGCCATCATAGAGTGTAATGCTCCTTTTGGTATGTACCTAACCAGACAAATGAAGTAAGTGAAACATCCACAAAGGTTCCTTACAAACAGAATACAGGAACTAAACACAATGTCCAATGCTGATCACCTCAAAGCCCTGTCTCTTTACTCAGTATCATACAGAATTCTGAGAGGTGATATTTGCCTGGCATGCAAAGCATATCTGGACCCTGTTTTGATGAATCTTTACACATCTGCAAAACAAACAACATCAGAACTACTAGAGTAAAAGACCTACATTTTGCTTGCAACATAAATAGGACATGTTGCAGAGACAGATATGTTTCTCAGAGAATTCCCATTCTCTGGAATAGGCTCCCCATCCATGTGAAACAGAGTTCCTTCCTATCCCTATTTAAGTACAAATTGGACTAATGGATAGGTAATAGGAAATTCAAACCTGGTCTGGCTCCTATGTCTCTGATGGACAGAAGCAGTAACTAAATCACCCCCTATAAATCAAATATGAATCAAATTTGTGTGTCATATCTGGATTGCATGAATAGGTTTTTAAGGGTCCTAGTGGTCATTAAACTAGTATACACCTATGAACCTATGAGTCTGACTCTGCATTCCTCCCTTTGGCAAATTATTGTTGCCAATAAATGTGTTGTCAAAATGATTCTGGAGGGCTACAGATGGAACTGGGAGAACATTTCTCCTTTCCTAGGAATCTCTTCACCCCCCGCAGTCAAATTTCCTTGTTTTCTCCCATAATGAAGCAGATGATTACCATAGGGCCAAACAGACAGCGCTCCTGGCATTTTCAGGCAAAGGATTTTATTCCAGAACATTTCTGGTTCCAAAGAAAGCACTTTCTTAGAGACCAGTACTCAATCTTTCTACCCTCAGCCAGTTTTCAGGGTTCCAAAGTTCAAAATGTTGACTTTGCAATATCTGTTACCTATAATTTCTCTTTCAAGTTTCTTAGTAACACTAGATTTAAAAGATGCTTATCATCATATTCCCATTTCCACACTGTTCAGAAAGTTTCTAAGATTTTTAGTGCTTGTGTTTCATTATCAGTTGTCTGTATTGCACTTTGATTTATCTACTCCTCCAAGCGTCTTTACAAAGTGCCTCGTTCTAAAGGTGTCTCCCTGCAGATTTCTAGTATATACACATTTTTCCCTATTTAAATGACTTTGTTATCTTTGCAGTCTTTTTTGAAGTGTCTGAAATCCTTTATTTAGGTAATAAAACTCCTAGTAGACCTAGGCTTTCGGATCACTCATCAGAAGTCAGATCTAATCCCTCCTCAACAAAGTCTTTCTATGATGCCTTCTGGATGCTTCAATACAAAAGGCATTTCTGATCCTAGAAAAAGCTGCTCTCTGTCTGAAGTTCTTCCAGAACTCTTCTCATTAGTCCCAGACTTCAGCTCTTCCAGAACTTTTCTCATTAGTCCCAGACTTCAGCTCTTCCAGAACTTTTCTCATTAGTCCCAGACTTCAGCTCTTCCAGAACTTTTCTCATTAGTCCCAGACTTCAGCAAGAGAAATTCTCAGGATTCTTGGGTTCATGGCTTCTGTGATTGTCTTGATTCCTACAATCACGTTATACATGAGAAAACTCAATGGTTTCAAAAAAAAAAACTTTGGACTCAGCATTTTGAACCTTTAGATTTCCAGATTCCAGTTTCAGGTTTTGTTAAGACAGAAATCCAGTGGTGGACAGAGTAGATTACTATGAGTCCAGGTCTGATGTTCTCTTGCAACTCCCTGCTCAATCTGTAACAACAGATGTATGGCTTTAATTGGGAAACAGTATTAAGACAGGTAAACGTGCAGGGTCATTGGAACAAAGAAGAGCAGCCAAAGCATACAAATGTCAAAGAAGTGTTTGCTGTGATCCAAGCTTTACAATGTCTTTACCACTTGCTGTTCCTGGGGCCTTTGCAGGTTATTACAGAAAACACCAGTGATGTGGTACATAAACAAGCAAAGGATACCAGGTCTATCAAGGTTATTTTGTTGACCAGGTCAGCATATCTGCCCATGGATCTCCCTTTCTTTTTATACTTTGGTAAAACAGTTTTTAAAAGGGCTTTACACTTAAGACCACTTCATAGAGCAGTAGCAGCTTTTTGGGATCTTACCATTGTACTGTAAGAGTTAACTATGTCTCCTTTTGAATCAGCTCAACAGGATGATTTATGCTTCAATCAGGCCATCAATCTCCCTGTTTTCTTTTCTGTACTAAAAAATCATGGAAAAAGATTCTACATACCCCATAAGTGCATAGGCAACTCTGGTACTATACTGACAGAACTAAGTCCCTTAGGAAAGCTAAACAGGTGTGTATTTCCTATATAATGACAAAAAAATGGCAACCTCTGTCAAAAACAAAAAATAAATACAAAAATAAAAAACATATTTCAACATGGTTGTCCCTTGCTATTACTTTCTGTTATTCCCACCATGGGAAAAGATGTCCAGACACATTTTTCTAGAGACTTTTATTCTTTTATTCTTTGATGGCATATTAGAAAGGGGTGGACTCTTGAAGCCCTCTAGAGACAGCTACTTTGTTCTCTATACATATTTTTACAAAGCACTATAAATTGGATTTCTTCTCTATGTCCAGAATAAGCATTGGTAGGACCATTCTCCAAGGTGTTGCAAATCCTAATCCCATCTCCTCCAAGGTGGCATAAGCTATGCTAATCCATCCATATAAGTACGGCTACTGCAACAGTGATTTGTGATGAACATAGTACAGTTGTGTAATCTTCAATTACTATAACAGTTTATATTCAATAAATACACTTTCTCAATAGCTACATGCACCATGCATTACCCTATTCTGTGCATAGTTTGCTTTTAAAGTGGGTGTTTCAGTGGTGCTGCAGTCAGTATCATCACCTCACAGCAAGAGGTTCTCTGGTTTGATTCTTGGCTGGGGTGCCTTCTGTTCAGAATCTGCATATCCTCCTGCATTCATCTGGGTTTCCTCCTGGTGTTCCATTTTCCTCCCACATTCCAAAGATATGCATCTGGAGCTGGCGCATTTCTCCCTGGACCTCTGCTGAAAATGGGCTCTGTCCCAGTTAGACTTTCCCGGTAAACAAATGTTAAACAAGTAAATAAATACAGTTATGGGTTCCTAACTTTTCTCTTCTCCCAGGAGAGTAGTTCCCTTTCTCTCTTACCAAAAAAAGTGCTGAATGTTTTTAGTACTCACTCTGCTGGTTTTCTCCATTTGGAGCTCATGCAACCAGCAGCCTGAGCACATGAGTGAAGGGAATCAAAGGGTTTACAAGCTTGTCAGCTGTTCTATCCTTGACAAGATACAACCTATATAGCTAAGGTTACTGCAGTAGTGATTTAATTCAACATCTACTGTCATGGTAAGTGCAGCTTACACAACTGTGCTTTTTCACCCTTTTCTATAAAACATATGGTGAATTCAATCAGAGTTTAATACCTTGTGCACCATTAGGGCTTAGAATTCATGGAAATTTATTCCATGTGACTGCTAACATCAAACTTATCTCTGCATTTAGGATTTGATTCAAGTATTTCACTAGGCCAGTAGATAAAATCACTGTTAGGACATTTGTTACACCAGTGAAATGAGGCATATTTTGTTTATACTTTGGTTACTAATTAAAAGTTCTTTCACAGATGCTTCGCCATTGTTAGACA
Organism: Protopterus annectens; assembly: GCF_019279795.1. Taxonomy (NCBI): domain Eukaryota; kingdom Metazoa; phylum Chordata; order Ceratodontiformes; family Protopteridae; genus Protopterus; species Protopterus annectens. The sequence goes on from NC_056730.1 coordinate 214,054,043, forward strand.
GACATTTTATTCTTACTATCCTTCATTTTTAAAAATGCCACAACACTACATGGCATAAAGTCAACTGCCAAAAAATATAGGCTGTGTTTCTGTGTTATAAGTCGGCTAGTACTCAGAAGCTTTAGCTTCCTGGACTTATGGAGCTCTTTATTTGTCTGTAGTCATATGTGGTTCCCCAAGGAACTACTAGAATTCCTAGTACCAGTCCTAGCACTTGTATTACTACTGCCATTAGTATTACTACCACTGTAATTGCTAGTAATACTACTATTGTTAGTATTATTCCTACTGTAAATTTTACTACTAATAATACTACTACCACTATTATTATTGTGACCACTGTTTTGACAATTACCATTACTAGTATTTGTTAGAGATTATGAACATGTTAGGCTTTGGTTTTATGAGTGGCTTTGATCTCTTCCTCATTTTTTGTAATTATATATATTTATTAGTTTTTAAAATGATGACAGGTTTTAAACACACATATTTTTACAAGAGATGAATTTCAGTATGTGTTTATTTATTTATATACTATATATATATATATATATATATATATATATATATATATATATATATATATATATATATATTTGTTTTATCATATCGGTTTAGAACTATATGTATAAAAGTTAGGCACTTTATGTTTTAAATGTTGGGAATAAATTGTATTTTAATTAAATAAATTCATTGATTGTTTGGGTGGAATAATACGTAATAATGTTAGGTATTTAAAACGTGTAGAGTGGTGTGCTCTAATGTCTGAAGAAGTCTCTCTAATAGGGGAGATGAAAAGCACTTTACATAATAAAGTTATTTTTTCAAATTTATTTTTGGTTGGATGTGGAGCTTTGTTAGCCTGTTTTTTGTTTTAGTAGTTTAATACATTTTCCTAGTTTGTATTTACAACCTGTTAAACTGTAAAGCTATACAAGAGAGGGTTTAAAAAACAAGAAATGGCTTAAAATTGCTATATTCCAGCTATACAAGAGAGAGTAAAGATATGTAAAAAAATTGAACAGGAATGGTCACAATTTTTATTATGTTTTTGGGAAAACAATGTTGGTATAAAAAAGCATGAATGTTTCTAATTGCTGTGTATGTAGTTTAAAATAACAGGACGTATGCCTTTGGTGCCAATTCCACTAAATATTTCTAAAGAGACATAAACATTTTCCAAGATTTTGCTTAATATTAATGTTATTAAATTTGTAAGATTAGACTAAATGTTCTTTACAGTCTTTGTATCTACAAATGCAGAAGAATTCAGTACAGATGATAGTCTTTTTTATGTACAAATGCAGAAGAATTCAGTACAAATAAAATTAATGTCTAGCAAAGAGTATGTGTAGAGAAAAAAATGGGTCCAGGATACCTACTAGATTAAAATATTAAAATGCATGAATAGCAAACAGTCTGTGTAAATACATACTGTACAGGATACACTGTATTACGTTCAAAAGTAATTTGTCAAGTTGTAATATTATCACTGGTTTTAAGTTGGAGTCTCATTACTGGTTGTTGGACCATCATTTTATCAGTAAAATAGTACTGGTTACCCCAGTTAAAGAAACATTATATTAAAATATGGTATTCATACAGCTAATGGACTAATATGTAAATAGCATTATTCAGTGTATACTTCACTGTCAACTAAAGGGTATGGGCAGTTTAGAAATGTAATGGTTAAAATGACATTGAAACTATATTTTCAGCAGTGTATAAATTCTTGCAGTAGCACATAGTTCTTATTTATAGATATTAGTCTAGTTCTAATCTTTTTATATAAAATTATTAATAAAAGTAAACAGTTAATTCAACAGTTGCAAAGAGTTAATGGAACAGTTCTAAGTCATAAATTAAATTCTGTAATTGCAAAAGAATAAATTAATCAAGTTAAAAAATAAAATTAAAGCAGACACAGCCCATAACTGATGAAATATTTTCAGGGAATGGTCTGCAAAAAGAAAAAAGTTGTTAAATACATTCAGTTTTAGTAGTAATACTTGATGTAATTGTATTAACTATGTAAAATTGCATTTTGACATATCAAAAGAAGACTAAAAGTTTTGTTTCTTAATGTGTTTTCTATATAATGTGATCAAAAATACATATCAGTATAAAGTGTTTTGAGTATGTTTAAAAAAAGAGGAAATTGTTAGAGATTATGAATATAAGGCTGAAATTAATTCTGTTGTAAATATGCTGAAAGATAAAGCATATAATAAAAAGTTTGCTTGAATATATTATAGAGTTTAGCAATGTAAAATGGGCATTCATACTATATGTATAACAGACAGGCTTCTATTCACAGCATCAGAAAAAGCCTAACAAAGCAATATTGGAAAGCAAGTATTACATGATTTTCTTATGTTTGCAGAACAAATATCTATTAACAGACATCCTATTTTATAAACTCAGCAATATGTGATGTTTTTTCAATAACAACAAAACAGACGTTTCCTTTCATACTTCTGTTATTCTGATTGCATGTATTTGTGCATTTTCACATCAGCAGAACTGCTGACAGGACAATAGAAAAGTCAAAAAACAGACATTACATGACTTCCCACAGAAGGCCAAAAAATATACCAAGAGGAAAAAACAATATATATGTGCATGACTAGCACTTTATATAACAACTCTAGTAATTCAGTCATGAGAGAGAGGGACAGAGAGAGGTATTTTGGTAGAAACACACTTGTTTAGAGGTATTGTATGGAGAAAGTTAAGTCATCATTCATATCTGTAATGAAGGAAAACTTTGTAAATATATGCTGCAATCTAACAGAAAGAGTATGTGTGATTTATTATAAAATAAGTTATCTGCAACTGTGCTTATAGCTGCAAAATATATTTCTTTATCAGTGTGCAATTTGAAAGGCTTGGTGCTATAAACAGACTACAGATTGCATCATGCAAAGCCCTGTGACTTTGATTTCAGCAGTAAACAGCCAGCAAGACTTTGTGTCTTAAGAAGACTTTAGATCCAGCACAGCATAGAAGCAGCACACACGTAAAATACATTTTTCAGTATTGCTAGTATTTCTGGTTCTGCTACTAATAGTATTGATATTACTATTAATACTACTACAGTTACTATTAGTACTACTACTACTGCTATTTATATTAGCTCTACTACTGTTACTATTGATATTCAACATGTGGAGGTCTGCTGCAGTAGCCCTAGCTATATGGGTTATATTCTGCTAAGCATATAACAGCTGGCCATCTTCCAAAGCATTGAGGCACCTTCCAAGCAATCAAACTAGTGGCCAGCTTGAACTGAGCTGACTAAAGGTCAGATTTGGATTGAAACCCTTCTGTGCATTCCTCCCTCCAAAGAGAGTGTTCCTCTTGTGGAGTTTTGATGACTAATGGTTGGCTAATCCTGTTCCATTGCTGGGTGATAAGTTCCCTTTAGAGGAAAAAAAATCCACTTTTCTTTTTATAATATAAATTGTACCTTTTTGTAAAATAATCATTTTTAATGCTGGGGAAAAACTGCTTTTGATAACTGTCTTGAGCCTTTTAATTACTTTTAAATGGGAGAATCAGTTATTTTAATTTTGTAGTAAAAAGTTATTAAAACTTATTTTAACTTCTCATGTAAAAGTTGTGTTATTCTACTCTTGAGGGCTGGGGTAAGTATTTAAATTGCATTTTACTGTGTTTTTATGATGAAAATTACTTTCTTACTAATCTGTTTTTACTGACTTATGCTGCCAGGCTTTCTGGAAACAAGGCATCTTTTTTGGCTTAAGCATGGAACATTCTAACAGCTCCTCAGTTCTTCCTTTTTCCAGCCACAAAAAGAAGGAAGTTACTAAACAGCCTTTGCCACCACAGCAGGCTGCTACAGTGCCTGAGCTGTAGATGGGTGACTCTGCTATGGCTAAAACTGTTTCTTCAGACCATCCACTTTTTTCCCAGCTCCCACTGGTATAGTCCCTACAGCCAATATGGGCTAGGAGTTAGACACATCCTCTGCAGCTATTCCAGTGCCCTTGGTGGGCTAGGGAGAGCTCCTTTTGTCAGTTCTGGGAGAATTGCAGAGAATGCCCCTTTGCCTACCCAAAACGTCATGCCCATCTCTCGGGAAGTTTTTTTCTGTTAAAAGTGTATCTGTTTCTTCATAAATTCCTGTCAAAAAGAAGCAAAAACTTACATATACATCTCCTGTCTCAGAACAGGAGTGATATAATGGGGTTAGCTCGGGGTTTAGTTCAGGCTCTTGATCCTTCCTTTGTGGCTGTTTCTGCTAAAAGGAAAAGTGATTCTTTGTTTTCTGAAAATATTCAAGGTTTGTTCTGTGGAGCAAGGGCTATCATATTGGACTTCTAATAAAATAGTAAAATGCATTCAAAGGTTGTGGGCTGAGTCCCAGCAAAGTCAACTTTTTAGGGCTGGAGGTTGCCATAATGGTTAAGGTTTGACCGCTCAAACAATGTTGGGGGTTTGCTTCTCACCATAGGCCACTATCTGGCTATTGACAAGGATTATAATAGTCTATAGACCGATTGCATACTATTTACCTATGATTTTGAATCTCAAAATAATTGTGAAGGGACATTTTGTCTGCACAGGTTTGGATTTTGATTATGTGAAGAGCATGGCATTAACCAGTCCCGTTTAACCATTCTTTTTCTCTGAAACTATTTCCAGAAAGAGTCAGTTGTTTCAGTGGGAAAACAGTCATGTGTTTCAATTCTACAGGAAGAATTCTGATTTGTTTCAAATGCAGTTTTCAGGATGCACTCTTATTCCTTCTGTTCTTTCAGCTTTGCAGGATGTTTTTGTCAAAATGTGTAACTTGTGTGACAGACAGCCTACTGCCCCAAAAAAACACATATATTGTATACAGTTCCTCAGTTATTTTAAATCTTTATACACTCACTGAAGATCAGACTCAGCAGTTATTGTTTCGGTAAACTAAGTGTTTAGTACTAATCCATCCCATTCTGACATGAATAGTAAGACTTTTGATATATTTGGGAAAAATATATTCTTCTGGAACACTTGTTTTCAGTACTCTCCAGTGTCAAGCTTATATGTACAAGTTTTATGCTTGCTTCTTTGGAGAATATGAGGAATATAGTGGCCTCTCATTCCTCTCTGAGGAGAAATCTGCTTTGTGTAATTTGGTTGATTCTACATTTTAAGTGCCTACCCACCATTTGAAATGTGTGTACGATTTTGCTGATGGCACTTCCTATGCTGCTGTCACTGGAATGCTTATAAGGAGTCTCACCAGGCTGCATTCGCAAAACCTTCCAGAGGATGTCAAAATTAAATTCTGAATTCTCCCTTGGAAAGACCTAGTTTTGGGACCTTCTGCTTCATATGTCATTAAAATATGAGATGAAAGAGGTAAGCTGATTCAAGGAATGTCTCAGATTTCAGCATCCTTCTCCAAGCCTGTGAAATGAATCAATGGTCCCTTAACAATTGTCTTTAAAAAGCAAAATAAACAAGCCCAGCAAGCTGCTGTCAGCAAACATTTAAAATGGCAATGGCAGGCAGGTAAAAAAAGAAAGCAGGAACCTCACCCAACAAAGGACTATCTGATACATCCAAATGGCTATCTACAAGATTTCCCTCCCCTGTCTCATCCTAGCAGCCCCTTAATTCCTCCAGAAAGTCTGAACCTCCATTTCCCTCTTTGGCAACAGATGCTTTCAGACAGATGCAGTCTGACAGTAATTCATCAAGGTTACAGATAGCAGTCGGAATCTCTCCATTGTTTTGTGGGTAGCTCGGAGGGATTGGGATTTCTTTAAGTGGAGCATGTCCAACAGCTCTGGGTTTGACATAGCTTTGCATGTTAGGCAGAGATCGTCACTGAGTAGGCAATATGCGACGGAGTAAAGCTGGAGTTTTTTGAGACTGTCTGCATAGGGCATCTGTTTGAGGTCGGTAATCCTCTTTGTGAAGTATTTCTGCAGCCTTTCCAGTTGTTGTAGATGTCTTGTGAGGTACATACCAAAAGGGGTGTTGAACTCTATTATGGGTCTAATGAGTGATGAGTAGAGGGGAACAATGACCTCTTTTTTCCTGGATGAGAAACCTTTTGTGATGAGGTGTGCCACATAGGATTTCCTGACTAGTGTGGTGATGTGATTATCAAAGGAGAGACTACTGTCCACCTGTGTCCCAAGGTCTCTTATCACACTTTTGGTGTTAAGTAGACTACCAGCTATGTGGTAGCTCATGGGTACAGCATTTTTGCCAAAGGAGATGACAATGCACTTTTTGGCATTGAGCTTAAGGCCATGGCTTTGACACCAGGCATCTGTCTCAGCGAGGCCCTTTTGTAGGATGTCCACATCATTAGAAGTTTTGATTATGGCTCCTAGTTTGCAGTCATCTGCAAACTTCATTAGCCAAAGTAAAACCAAAAATAAATAGCTGCTGTAAAAATCTCCAGAAGAAAACAGCATAAAACAAACACTGGAGATGGCAGAATGATATGCTCCAAAAGACAGGCTAAAGTCACAGTTTGTCTAAATGACTTATACCAGTTCAAAATACAACAAGAGTGCTATAGGAATGCACTTTTACATAGATCTAGTATGCATCCCAAGTTTATATTCAAAAATGTTATTTAAGGCCAAGCTATGAGGGTATCTCGTCTACATTCATGTGATTCAAGTTTTAGAGGTGAACTATTTAAACTTATACAGAAATTAGAGGAAAGGTCTTATACTATTGAAGAGATTTCAACAGGTCTCTTAGGCATGGAGGAACTAAGACAAAATAGAGCTTATCCTTATTTTGCCACTAGAAATCAAAATGAGACAATGTTAATTAACCAAAGTAGTGATGTACGTGAGAATAAAATGAGGGTGTGTATTTACTATACACAGGATGTTAGTCAGATTAGAGATGTATATATGAAATTTTGGGATATACTTAAGGTTGATCCTGAGATACATAAGCTGATAGGTGAAATACCTAGCTTCACATATAAAAACAAGATGAATTTACATAGGATGCTTTGTGGTCCTAACATTTTAGGAACTGATCCATCCAATGCACGAATGGATTGTTGTACAAAGCCCTGTATGAAATGTAATTTTTGTAAATACATCGATAGCTCCAATAAGTTTATACACCCGGTTACGCTCGAGAATTTGTCTTTAAGGTACATGCTAGTTGCATTACTCGACACCTTGTTTACCTTGCCACCTGTACCATGTGCCCAGCATTTTATGTGGGCAAAACTGACAGGAGGTTAAAGGACAGGGTTAGAGAACATGTGTATGATATCAATAATAAATCACTGAGAAGAGCCCTTTCTAAGCATGTTTGTAGTAACACCACAGACCATAGTTTTAGGTTTCAAGTTATTCAAAGGAATGTTCCTAATATTAGAAGGAGAGATATTAGAAATAAAACCGAAGAGTTTGAAAGTCGGTGGATTATTAGGCTCAGAGCAGATATTACGCCAGGGTTGAATGATAGGGTATCCATCAAGCCAGTCTTAAAAGTTAGACCGTTAAGGTAATGAGTTATCTTAGGTGCAGTTGCAGCTTCGAGGATTATTTAGTTTGAAATTGCATTATTGCATGATTTATATGCAGTTTCACTTTTAAGTAATAGACAAGATACAGTCTATTGAGACTGTTGAATGGAATATAGTTTAAATATGTATGTCGTTTATTTTTAGTTTCATCTGTATTTTTTATTTTTATATGAATGCCTTTATATGAAGATGTTTTTAATATTAGAAATATTTAGTAGATTTGACTTTGAGATTTATAGTGTTTTTATATGTTATTCTGTTACTAAGAATAGCCTTTTATTTTAAATGATGAAGTCTTATAGTGCACTTTTATAAGTGCGTGTGCTTTAATGTTAGAACTTTGGTGATTGCGCTTTAACTGTAGGAGCACGTTCATCACATTAATTGAAAGTGGAAATGATGTCACTGCATTTTAAAGTATTTAAAGATACCCTTTATGTCAATGGATTCTTGTATTGGCCTGATGAAGCCTTAAATGGTGAAAGCGCTTGCCTTTATAATAAATATTTTGTCTATATAATTATTGCCTGGAGGTTACTATCTGAAGACTGAAGTTTCGTTGTATTTGGAACTGGTATAAGTCATTTAGACAAACTGTGACTTTAACCTGTCTTTTGGAGCATATCGTTCTGCCATCTCCAGTGTTTGTTTTATGCTGTTTTCATTAGCCAAAGACCTTCTGTATTAGCCTGTACTTCAGAAAAGTAGATACCAAACAGGAGAGAACCCAGGACTGAACCCTGTGGTACTCCACTTGTCACTGGTCTGAAGTCAGATTTGGAGTCTGCTACTTTCACAGTGTGGGTTCTGTCAGTGAGCCATTTGGCAACCCATCTTGTGACATAGGGATTTATACCTAGTTTAGTGAGTTCATCTATAATTCCAGAATGGGGGAAGGTGTCAAAAGCCTTGGTGAGTACTAGATAGGCTGTGTGAACCACCTTACCCTCATCTACAGCTTTGGTGACTGCTTCAAAGAAGTCAGGTTTAGGAGACATGATCTGCCTTTTACAAACCTGAACTGGGTGGGGTCCAGAGTTTGGAGATTGCCAATGTCTTTGTTTATAAGTTCCATGATGATACGTTCCATGGCCTTGAAGACCAGGCTCATTAGGCTAATGGGGCGGTAGTTCCCAGGGTCTGTGGTGGCTCCCCCTTTGTGGAGTGGGATAACCATCACTGTGCACCATTCAGTGGGCACAAAGCCTAAGGTGAGGCTATGACTGAACATGGTGCTTAGATGGGGTGCCAGTTCATTCTGTAGTTCATGTAGAATGCAGCCTGGGATGTTGTCAGGTCCCATGGATGATGTGCTCTTGGCTTTGGAGAGTGTGGTATTTTCCTGTGCAGCCATGATTACAGAAACTTTGCATTCTTCTGCTTTGTGGTTGTCTTTAGAATCAGTGTTGATTTTGTTTTTGTAACTAGCTTTGGAGGATTTTATGAAGGATCTCAGCTTCTTACTGAGGCTGACCACGGAGTTCCTCCAATCATGGGATTTTACTTATTTTTGCAGCAGTTTCTTTCTTCTGTTGTAGAGTTTGTTTATGGCAGGGGATGACCTGATTGGCTTCCTTTTTTTGGAGGATAGCATCTTGGTTCTGTTAGGGATAGCACAATCGATGCTACCGTGTAAGTGCTTAAAAGTACATTTGTGTAGGATTCAGCAGTCGTACCTCTATTGTCCATCTGCATGGGTGTCGTGAAGTTTGTCTCTTCTGTCTTAAGAAGTGTGAAGTTGGTTTTGGAAATTTTTTTTACAGTGGTTTCCATAATGGGGGCTGGGGGCGTGATGTGGATATCTAGGGTTATTAGCTTGTGGTTGGATCTGACCAACGAGGAATTGACCTCTGGTGTGGAACACTGGTCTCGAATGTTGGTAATGACCAGGTCTAGAATATTGCTGAACCTGGTGGGGGTGTGGATAAGCTGATCCAAGGTGTTGGAATTTATGAATTCCAGAAAAAGTTGAGCAAAAGAGTTGGTACATGAGTTGTTTTCCCAGTTAATGGTGGGTTAGTTGAAATCGCCCATTATGAGGGTGTTGGGTTGTACCCTAATATTTTCCAGTGTATCAAGAAATGAGGAGTGGGAATCCTGGGGCATGGCGGAGAATCTGTAGCAAGTTACAATTTGGATTGCGGTCTTGCCCAGAGTTAGTTGCACTGGGATAATCTCGGATGCATTATGCTGAGCAACTAGCCTGGAAGTGTGGATATCCTTAATGAATATGGACACACCTCTGCCTTTAGTGTTTTGGTCCAGGTTAGGTGGCTGGAAGGTGTGTTATGAATTATTGCCTGGTAATGCAGGGTTGCTCTCTAGAGCCTTGAACCAAGTCTCTGTCACTGCACAGATGTCGATGTTCTCCATTTTAAGGAGTGCCTTGAGTGAATGCATTTTGAGGTTTAGACTTCTAGCATTGAGTAGCATTACCTTCAGATTTTGCTTGCTTGTACCTGTTACAGTGGTGCATAATTCTAACTATGTATTAAATGCTATGTTAAGAGACATAAACATTTTCCAAAGATTTTGCTTTAATATTAATGTTATTAAATTTGTAAGATTAGACTAAATGTTTGTTACAGTCTTTGTATCTACAAATGCAGAAGAATTCAGGTAATAAATGATAGTCTTTTTATCTACAAATGCAGAAGAATTCAATGCACAAATAAAATTAATGTCTAGCAATGAATATGTGTAGAGAAAAATGGGTCCAGGATACCTACTAGATTAAAAATATATTAAAAAATGCATGAATAGTAAAATGCCTGTAAGAAATACATACTGTACAGGGATACACTGTATTACTCAAAAAAGTAATTTGTCAAAGTTGTAATATTATCACTGGTTTTAAGTTTGAGGAGTCTCATTACTGGTTGTTTTGGACCATCATTTTATCAGTAAAATAGTACTGGATTTACCCCAGTTAAAAGAAAAACATCGCTATTAAAATATGGGTATTCATACAGCTAATGGTTGTAACTATGTAAATAGCATTATTCAGTGTGGTATACTTCTGTCATAACTAAAGGGTATGGGCAGTTTAGAAATGTAATGGTTAAAATTACATTGAAACTATATTTTTAGCAGTGTATAAATTCTTGCAGTAGGACATAGTTCTTATTTTTATAGATATTAGTCTATTTCTAATCTTTTGATATAAAATTATTAATAAAAGTAAACAGTTAATTCAACAGTTGCAAAGAGTTAATGGAACAGTTCTAAGTCATAAATTAAATTCTGTAATTGCAAAAGAATAAATTTATCAAGTTAAAAAATAAAATTAAAGCAGACACAGCCCATAACTGATGAAATATTTTCAGGGAATGGTCTGCAAAAAAAAAAAAAGTTGTTAAATACATTCAGTTTTGGTAATAATACTTGATGTAATTGTATTAACTATGTAAAATTGCATTTTGACATATCAAAAGAAGACTAAAGGTTTTGTTTCTTAATGTGTTTTCTATATAATGTGATCAAAAATATATATCGGTATAAAGTGTTTTGAGTATGTTTAAAAAAAAGACGAAATTGTTAGAGATTATGAATATAAGGCTGAAATTAATTCTGTTGTAAATATGCTGAAAGATAAAGCATAGAATAAAAAGTTTGCTTGAATATATTATAGAGTTTAGCAATGTAAAATGGGCATTCATACTATATGTATATTTTAGACAGGCTTCTATTCACAGCATCAGAAAAAGCCTAACAAAGCAATATTAGAAAGCAAGTATTACATGATTTTCTTATGTTTGCAGAACAAATATCTATTAACAGACATCCTATTTTATAAACTCAGCAATATGTGATGTTTTTTCAATAACAACAAAACAGACGTTTCCTTTCATACTTCTGTTATTCTGATTGCACGCATTTGTGCATTTTCACATCAGCAAAACTGCTGACAGGGCAATAGAAAAGTCTAAAAACAGACATTACATGACTTCCCACAGAAGGCCAAAAAAGATACCAAGAGGAAAAAACAATATATATGTGCGTGACTGGCACTTTATATAACAACTTTAGTAATTCAGTCATGAGAGAGAGGGACAGAGAGAGGTATTTTGGTACAAACACACTTGTTTAGAGGTATTGTATGGAAAAAGTTAAGTCATCATTCATATCTGTAATGAAGGAAAACTTTGTAAATATATGCTGCAATCTAACAGAAAGAGTATGTGTGATTTATTATAAAATAAGTTATCTGCAACTGTGCTTATAGCTGCAAAATATATTTCTTTATCAGTGTGCAATTTGAAAGGCTTGGTGCTATAAACAGACTACAGATTGCATCATGCAAAGCCCTGTGACTTTGATTTCAGCAGTAAACAGCCAGCAATACTTTGTGTCTTAAGAATACTTTGGATCCAGCACAGCATAGAAGCAGCACACATGTAAAATACATTTTTCAGTATTGCTAGTATTTCTGGTTCTGCTACTAATAGTATTTATATTACTATTAATACTACTACAGTTACTATTAGTACTACTACTACTGCTATTTATATTAGTTCTACTACTGTTACTATTGATATTCATCATGTGGAGGTCTGCTGCAGTAGCCCTAGCTATATGGGTTATATTCTGCTAAGAATATAACAGCTGGCCATCTTCCAAAGCATTGAGGCACCTTCCAAGCAATCAAACTAGTGGCCAGCTTGAACTGAGCTGACTAAAGGTCAGATTTGGATTGAAGCCCTTCTGTGCATTCCTCCCTCCAAAGAGAGTGTTCCTCTTGTGGAGTTTTGATGACTAATGGTTGGCTAATGCTGTTCCATTGCTGGGTGATAAGTTCCCTTTAGAGGAAAAAAATCCACTTTTCTTTTTATAATAGAAATTGTACCTTTTTGTAAAATAATCATTTTTAATGCTGGGGAAAAACTGCTTTTGATGACTGTCTTGAGCCTTTTAATTACTTTTAAATGAGAGAATCAGTTATTTTACTTTTGTAGTAAAAAGTTATTAAAACTTATTTTAACTTCTCATGTAAAAGTTGTGTTATTCTACTCTTGAGGGCTGGGGTAAGTATTTAAATTGCATTTTACTGTGTTTTTATGATGAAAATTACTTTCTTACTAATCTGTTTTTGCTGACTTATGCTGCCAGGCTTTCTGGGAACAAGGCATCTTTTTTGGCTTAAGCATGGAACATTCTAACAGCTCCTCAGTTCTTCCTTTTTCCAGCCACAAAAAGAAGGAAGTTACTAAACAGCCTTTGCCACCACAGCAGGCTGCTACAGTGCCTGAGCTGTAGATGGGTGACTCTGCTATGGCTAAAACTGTTTCTTCAGACCATCCACTTTTTTCCCAGCTCCCACTGGTATAGTCCCTACAGCCAATATGGGCTAGGAGTTAGACACATCCTCTGCAGCTATTCCAGTGCCCTTGGTGGGCTAGGGAGAGCTCCTTTTGTCAGTTCTGGGAGAATTGCAGAGAATGCCCCTTTGCCTACCCAAAGCGCCATGCCCATCTCTCGGGAAGTTTTTTTCTGTTAAAAGTGTATCTGTTTCTTCATAAATTCCTGTCAAAAAGAAGCAAAAACTTACATATACATCTTCTCCTGTCTCAGAACAGGAGTGATATAATGGGGTTAGCTCAGGGTTTAGTTCAGGCTCTTGATCCTTCCTTTGTGGCTGTTTCTGCTAAAAGGAAAAGTGATTCTTTGTTTTCTGAAAATATTCAAGGTTTGCTCTGTGGAGCAAGGGCTATCATATTGGACTTCTAATAAAATAGAAAAATGCATTCAAAGGTTGTGGGCTGAGTCCCAGCAAAGTCAACTTTTTAGGGCTGGAGGTTGCCATAATGGTTAAGGTTTGACCACCCAAACAATGTTGGGGGTTTGCTTCTCACCATAGGCTACTATCTGGCTATTGACAAGGATTATAATAGTCTATAGACTGATTGCATAGTATTTACCTATGATTTTGAATCTCAAAATGATTGTGAAGGGACATTTTGTCTGCACAGGTTTGGATTTTGATTCTGTGAAGAGCATGGCATTAACCAGTCCCGTTTTCTCTGAAACTATTTCCAGAAAGAGTCAGTTGTTTCAGTGGGAAAACAGTCATGTGTTTCAATTCTACAGGAAGAATTCTGATTTGTTTCAAATGCAGTTTTCAGGATGCACTCTTATTCCTTCTGTTCTTTCAGCTTTGCAGGATGTTTTTGTCAAAATGTGTAACTTGTGTGACAGACAGCCTACTGCCCCCAAAAAAGCAGATAGATTGTATACAGTTCCTCAGTTATTTTAAATCTTTATACACTCACTGAAGATCAGACTCAGCAGTTATTGTTTTGGTAAACTAAGTGTTTAGTACTAATCCATCCCATTCTGACATGAATAGTAAGACTTTTGATATATTTGGGAAAAATATATTCTTCTGGAACACTTGTTTTCAGTACTCTCCAGTGTCAAGCTTATATGTACAAGTTTTATGCTTGCTTCTTTGGAGAATATGAGGAATATAGTGGCCTCTCATTCCTCTCTGAGGAGAAATCTGCTTTGTGTAATTTGGTTGATTCTACATTTTAAGTGCCTACCCACCATTTGAAATGCGTGTACGATTTTGCTGATGGCATTTCCTAGGCTGCTGTCACTGGAATGCTTATAAGGAGTCTCACCAGGCTGCATTCGCAAAACCTTCCAGAGGATGTCAAAATTAAATTCTGAATTCTCCCTCGGAAAGACCTAGTTTTGGGGCCTTCTGCTTCATATGTCATTAAAATATGAGATGAAAGAGGTAAGCTGATTCAAGCATTGTCTCAGATTTCAGCATCCTTCTGCAAGCCTGTGAAATGAATCAATGGTCCCTTAACAATCGTCTTTAAAAAGCAAAATAAACAAGCCCAGCAAGCTGCTGGCAGCAAACATTTAAAATGGCAATGGCAATGGCAGGCAGGTAAAAAAAGAAAGCGGGAACCTCACCCAACAAAGGACTATCTGATACATCCAAATGGCTATCTACAAGATTTCCCTCCCCTGTCTCATCCTAGCAGCCCCTTAATTCCTCCAGAAAGTCTGAACCTACATTTCTCTCTTTGGCAACAGATGCTTTCAGACAGATGCAGTCTGACAGTAATTCATCAAGTTTACAGATAGCAGTCGGAATCTCTCCATTGTTTTGGGGGTAGCTCGGAGGGATTGGGATTTCTTTAAGTGGAGCATGTCCAACAGCTCTGGGTTTGACATAGCTTTGCATGTAGGCAGAGATTGTCTCTGAGTAGGCAATATGTGACGGAGTAAAGCTGGAGTTTTTTGAGACTGTCTGCATAGGGCATCTGTTTGAGGTCGGTAATCCTCTTTGTGAGGTATTTCTGCAGCCTTTCCAGTTGTTGTAGATGTCTTGTGAGGTACATACCAAAAGGGGTGTTGAACTCTATAATGGGTCTAATGAGTGATGAGTAGAGGGGAACAATGACCTCTTTTTTCCTGGATGAGAAACCTTTTGTGATGAGGTGTGCCACATAGGATTTCCTGGCTAGTGTAGTGATGTGATTATCAAAGGAGAGACTACTGTCCACCTGTGTCCCAAGGTCTCTTATCACACTTTTGGTGTTAAGTAGACTACCAGCTATGTGATAGCTCATGGGTACAGCATTTTTACCAAAGGAGATGACAATGCACTTTTTGGCATTGAGCTTAAGGCCATGGCTTTGACACCAGGCATCTGTCTCAGTGAGGCCCTTTTGTAGGATGTCCACATCATTAGAAGTTTCGATTATGACTCCTAGTTTGCAGTCATCTGCAAACTTCATTAGCCAAAGTAAAACCAAAAATAAATAGCTGCTGTAAAAATCTCCAAAAGAAAACAGCATAAAACAAACACTGGAGATGGCAGAACGATATGCTCCAAAAAACAGGCTAAAGTCACAGTTTGTCTAAATGACTTATACCAGTTCAAAATACAACAAGAGTGCTATAGGAATGCACTTTTACATAGATCTAGTATGCATCCCAAGTTTATATTCAAAAATATTATTTAAGGCCAGGCTATGAGGGTATCTCGTCTACATTCGTGTGATTCAAGTTTTAGAGGTGAACTATTTAAACTTACACAGAAATTAAAGGAAAGGTCTTATACTACTGAAGAGATTTCAACAGGTCTCTTAGGCATGGATGAACTATGACAAAATAGAGCTTATCCTTATTTTGCCACTAGAAATCAAAATGAGACAATGTTAATTTACCAAAGTAGTGATGTACGTGAGAATAAAATGAGGGTGTGTATTTACTATACACAGGATGTTAGTCAGATTAGAGATGTATATGTGAAATTTTGGGATATACTTAAGGTTGATCCTGAGATACATAAGCTGATAGGTAAAATACCTAGCTTCACATATAAAAACAAGATGAATTTACATAGGATGCTTTGTGGTCCTAACATTTTAGGAACTGATCCATCCAATGCACGAATGGATTGTTGTACAAAGCCCTGCATAAAATGTAATTTTTGTAAATACATCGATAGTTCCAATAAGTTTATACACCCGGTTACTGCTCGAGAATTTGTCTTTAAGGTACATGCTAGTTGCGTTACTCGACACCTTGTTTACCTTGCCACCTGTACTATGTGCCCAGCATTTTATGTGGGCAAAACTGACAGGAGGTTGAAGGACAGGGTTAGAGAACATGTGTATGATATCAATAATAAATCACTGAGAAGTGCCCTTTCTAAGCATGTTTGTAGTAACACCGCAGACCATAGTTTTAGGTTTCAAGTTATTAGTGCTCAAGTTATACAAACAAAGCTAGATTCAGGATGTCTGAATCTAGTCTATGCTACACCAAACAAGCTGCACCAATTTCAGAAAGAAGCAATTCAAATAAGCAGGCACAATAAGCCTTTAACCAGAAATTCCCAACTCAGAAGGGCAGAATCTAGCCTCTCCTCCTACAAGAGTGCAGACCACAAACCTTCTTAATAAAAAATAACTGGCCTGAAGCCCAAGTGCTTTAACCAGAACTAATACACTATTAGAATCACAGACATGCTGGTTTGTCAGTATAGCTTAGAGTATAAATACTATGAACAGCTAGTTAATTTCATCCTTATTCCTTGTTTTTGATTCCTCATATTCCATGTGCCTTCTGTGGGGCTCTGAACAAATAAAATTCCCGAACAATACTCTTTGGTTGCTCCTGATGAAGAGGCATTTGCACAAGGCACTATACTTTATCATTCAGAGAATAAAAACAACAGGAAAAGCAGTAGTGAAAATGTTCTCTCTTTTTATTTATTTTTTTTTTCTTTGCAGCATGCAGATCAAAACTATTTTGAGAAAGACACAGTTTTCATGTAGTCAGATAAATTACTCTATGTATGGTAACAAAACTAAGGTAAGGTTATATTTATGTTTTTTTGCATGCAATCAAAAGGTGATAACATTCAGCACAAAACAGGAAAGTCATGCATAACTTGAAATAATTCATATTTTATTCAGCTGTTACTCTTCATCTGATGGTGTTGACTTTTGTTTAATCATGATTTATATCCTAAGGAAGGAAAGAAAAACAGTAACATTAAATGTCTGACGAACAAATCATAAAAATTGGAACTTGTTCAAGATAGGGGCAATTAAACTAAGTTTCTCTGAATTTAAAACAGTAGGCCAGAACTAATTTAAAACAGTAGGCCAAAACTAATATATCTACAAAATAATTACTACAGTTGACAAAGTAAAATTAGCCAAGGAATTTCTTATTGGCTCCTCCTCAACAAATCTGTTCACTATTGAAAGAAATCTACAGGAAGGTGTAGATTTAGTCTGACAGTGCAAATGGCACCTGCCTACATGGGGAGAGGGGTTACTGTTTATAAATCCTAGAGAGGTAATTGTCAGTGCAAGCGGCACCTGCCTACATGGGGAGAGCAGTTACTGTTTATGAATCCCAAATAGGTAACTGATAGTGACAAATGGATTTAATGGGAAGACTTATTGATTTTCTTCTCAGCTGCTTTTACTTCAGTCAAGTGGAGAGAGTCTGCTGAAAGCTCTATTTTTTAAGTGAGCAAAAAACACCATATGAATACAATGTCCTCCAGTTTCATAGTGTATACAATCTACTCCAAAATCATAGCAGCTTAAAAAAGTAAATACTTTGTTCTGGTGTGCTTTGGAAGTCACATTTGTCTTATTGAAAAGACAAAATACTTTCAATAGTCCCCTATGACCATGATTTATTTAAAACCTTTGTTTTGATTAATTGTTCATATTGCACTGAACTTTCAGTAAAATCTAAATGTACTGGAAAAGTCAAGTTAAGTTCATACTCATAAAATAAACTTTTAAGAACAGCTACTGAGCAAAAACACGTTTACATTCTATAGTGCAATCACATATGAAATGTCTGACAGACTAACATTAAAATGCATAGATAATATTTACAGCTGTAATCCACACTTCAAAAACAATAGTTTAATGGCACAGTCATGCGTAAACTTAAACTCTCACAACCAAATGCTACTACTACTGGAAAAAACACAGTTTTGCCTCTTTGCACCTTTGCTGACAATTTGATTCCTTTCCTCTTCCAAATTTGACATAGCTTTCATTCCAAAAGTTAAGCATCTTTTAACCTTCTGGCTATAACTACTATCCACAAAGATTTTTTAGTTCAGGAAAACAGTCTATCACTGCCTTCATTTTTCTTGTCTATTTAATAAGAATTTATAGGGCTAGATTTTGGAACTGTTTTTTTTTTAATGATGAGCTACATTAGCCTTTTCACTTTCTTTCACATTCATTACCAAGCGTTTCAACTCTCCCTCATTTTCAACCATTAATATGATATCACCTGCATATCAGGGGTTACTAATATTTCTCGCAGCAGTTTTAATTTCAGTATCTAGCAGTTGAATGATATATTCAGCATATACATTTTATAAGTAAGGTGACAATATACAGCTTTACTGGACTCCTTCATGATCTAATAACAGTCAATTATTCCGGAATCAGTTCTAATTTTTGGTTATTATTCTGCATACACATTCTTCAAGGGGCACATACATTAGGACAGACAGGCATATGATAACCTGCATGTTCAGGTGGGATCTATATAAAAGGCATAAATGACCTTAATAAATAAGTAAATCAAAAGTTTTAGCCGATGACTCAATATTCCGTTATGAATTGTAGAGGCATACAGAACATAGCTGTCAACCTCTTAGCACAACAAAATGTGGACAAAGCCAAAAATAATGGGGGGGGGGGGCAACGCCCCAAAATAGGGACAATTTTTGAAGTACTGCTGTTATAAGCTTAGGAGGTTGCTAGAATAAAAGCTCTTGTGTTACCATGTATTTTTCTGATGGATATGAAGTCTGAAACTCAGCTTCCTGTCATTCATCATCACCTTTCAGCTGCTCCCTGTTCAAGGTCACCACAGCAGATCAGTGGTCTGTAGAATGATTGGTAGTAGAGTTTACAGTGTCAAGCTGACATACCTCCACACCTAGAGCCAATTTAGAGTATCCAATCCACCTGCAGAATGTCTTTGGGAAGTATGAAGAAACTAGAGCACACAGAGAAAACCCACACAAACACTTGGTGGGCATGCAGACTCCTCTCAGAAGACACGCCAGCTGAGAATTGAACCAGAGAACCTCTTGCTGTGAGGCAACTAACCACTGCACCACTGTGCCACCCACTTAAATGCCTCTAATTATTTAGTGAATTCAGTTCACACTGATTTGCCACAAAATCCAGAAAAAACACAAATTTTATAAAGAAAAAAACAAAAATGTGAAGCAAAAATCTGGACATTCTGCGAAAATCTGGGCAGTTGAGAGATATGATACAGAACCAAAAATTAAACTGAGTTTTATGAAATTGTGATTAAGTGGGTATTTATGTTGACTCCCTGGCTGCAAAAAAGTATCTTACTTGTGTGTTTTATGCATGTTAGATCAGAATCCTGACTTACGGTATCCTCTCATTTAGTCACAGCTAATATGGCTATGCCTAACTCATTGAAACTAGCAAGCAGCCATGCATCATTCTCATCAACACATGCATGGAGTGTACATGCTAAAACTATCACCAAGCATTGGTCCACATTGTGGCATTAATGAAGGGCAAATAGGAACTGTACAGTACAAAATTCTGTGTATGGCATCCCAGCCTATGACAATGTTTTTCAGATAATGTGGGGGCTAATTATTTGAAAGTGTGGGAGCTGCAGATGATGAAAAAGACTGTTTTACAAATAGTGGGATTGGATTGTGCAGCCTGGTATAGCAGTGACCTCATATGTACTTTATGCAGCTGCCCACGGATATTTCATGCTGGAACTGTAATTTCTGCCACTGTCCAGGACTGAATAATGATGATGCTCCTTTGTTGTGCTGTTTTGAACACAGTTGTTGTGGCTGGCCTAGTGACCACACATCTTAAAGACACACACACTAATTTGTGAACCAAAATTACGCTGCCTTGCAAACAGCATGGGTTACAGCCACAATGGCGTTCAGTGAATGATATTCAGTGATTCGATGAAGAGGTTTAAGCTCCTGGAACTGCAGCCACATATCATGATTCCATTAGTATCTGTATATTTTTGTGTCAATGTACTTGAAAGTTATTATACAACTTTTAAAACTGTACTTGATTTTAAATAGGTGTCATGTTTTGTACTTGTTTAAAAGGTTTGCTAAAGCATTACATAAAACAAAATGCATAACAAACTCTAGATGTATTATGATTACATCTAGTAGACAAGGGTTCTAATTCTGTCTTGTTATGTTTTATAATATTATATTACAATAAGTAATAAGAGTGGATGATAAGAGTACTGCGGTGGTGGTGCTGCGGTAGCATTGTCGCCTCACAGTTAGACGTTGCCCGTTCGATTCTCAGTTAGACCATCTTCTGTGTAGCGACATGTGTGAATGGGCGTTCCTTCATTGAAGGTTGTGCGTTAGGCCCAGCAAGCCAGTACGTAAAAATCTACTGCCAATCATTAGCGGACCGGAGTTCCGCTGTGGCAACCCCTAACTGGGAAAAGCTGAAAGAATACAATAAGAGTGGATGATAAGACTTATTTTAGGATTTTATAAGATGCTGGGGGGATTCAGTAATCCTCAGTGTAAGACTAACCAAGTCTTACTCAGAGACTGCCGTCTAAGACTATGACGTCAGTGCGCCATGCATATTCATGAGGGAGCGCTGACTCAACTGGAAGGCTAACATGGACTGCAGGGGGCATGTCGGACTGCCGAGCAGTCCAAATATCCACACCCCTGCAACCATATAAATGTGAAAATGACAAGTGCAATGAGCGCGTCCGTTGAAATGTACACATAGCAAACACTACACATCCCCACATACTAAACCCCTTTGTAATTGTAAAATGTAACTTTTTTTTTATAATTCCCGATATAGCCGCCCGTATTTGCTCATGTTTGCACGGGTGTGACCATTGCTTAGCTACAGTTAGCAATTTCGACATCGAAGAGCATAATAAGAAATGTTTATGCAAATTAAGCCAAATAGCAATACCGTAGTGGTAGAGCCATTGCACAAAGAGGAGGCATTCCCGGTTCTAGTCCCATCACTCCCCTTTCTAGTTTATGTTTTAAATTAGTATATAAAATAATTCCTGACATATATGAATGAAATTTTAGTAAAAAGCATTGAAATGGCCTATGTATTAGTGAACAAAATGTATATATATATATATATATAAGAAGATAAGCAGCATTAAGGATATTGACATATAATTGCCCATAGCTAAGCAGCATTGTACCCAGTGCAATATAGTTGACCATGGCTTAGCAGCACTTTACCTAGAGCAATATAGTTGCCCATAGCTAACCAGCACTTTACCTAGTGCAATAGGCTTGCGCGGAGCTGCGCACCGTGCTAACCAGCGCACCGTCGTGCAACGTAAAGCAACGTAGAGCAACGTAGAGCAAAGTTGAGCAAAGTCACCTAAACACAGCCACACCCCCTAGCCTGTCTGGACAGTAGTAAAATAAAAAGCAATGACAAGACTCGAACCCAGGACACTATGCACCATAATCAAAGTACTGAACCACTAAGCCATGACAGCTTAGCATAAACATGCACTGTCAACATACATATACTTATAAATGGAAGTTTAACCATTGCTAAGCAGGTTTGCTGTTAGCTAAGAATTTTCAAAAACGGCCCCTGTAAACATTACCATATACCCTTATAAAAGTGGAAACCA
>NC_056730.1:214076266-214135755 GCF_019279795.1 Protopterus annectens
CCTTTGTGCAAGGGGATTACTGTTGCTGTTTTCCACTCCGCTGGCAGAAAGCCAGTGCTTAGGCTGTGGTTAAACAGAGTTCCAAATGGTTCATCTATGTCCTATTTTAGACTGTTTAGTAAGCAGCCTGGGATGTTATCTGGTCCCACAGATGTCGTGTTTTTGGCTTTGGAGAGTGCAGTTATGACTTGTTCTTTGGAGATACTAGGTGGAGGACTGTTGTCAGGTGTGCTTTGGGGTATGACTGGTGGTGACGGGGGGGGGGGTGAAGTTTGCACCAAATCTGTCAGCTAATGGGTTGGCAATTTCCTCAGGTTCAGTATGACTGGTACCGTCCACTACTAGTTTGGCACAAAGCTGGGGCTTCCCTTTCAGATTTTTGACATAGCTAAAGAATACCTTATGATTTTCCTTAGCTAAGGATGCTAATTTAGCTTCATAATTAGTTTTAGAGGACTTTGCAAGATATCTAATTTGCTGTGGAGGGTGTTCTTCCTCTGCTGAGTCACTTCTCTCAGGGGGGGGTCAGGAGTCAGGTCTTACCAGGGAGGGCAACTAGCGGTAGTGAAGAGAACCCTATGTTGGTTAGTACTAGGTCTAGGACATTTGAGCCCCTTGTGGTGTAGACTGTTTGTTCAAGAGCATCTGTATTAACAAAGTCCAGAATCCTCAGGGTAAGCGTGTTTCTGTTCAAATATGTTTCCCAGTTGATGGAAGGATATTTGAAATTCCCCATGACCAAGTTATTTGGTCATATAGTTAGCGACTCTAGTAGGTCCAAGTAGGCAGTGTGTTTCTTGTGGTTCATGGTGGGGGGGGGGGCTATAGCTAACAATGATGTGTAAGAGGGTTTTACCTACAGCTAAATGAACTTGGAGTAACAAATTAGTCTCCTGTTTAGACACCTAGCATTAAACAGCATAACCTTGAGTTTGTCTCAAGTGGATTTTTTTACATAGAACATTTTATTATCATGACATTGCCTAAAAAAGGTACCATGGGGGAGGCAAATACCATTTCCAGTAACCAAAACCTAGAGGCAAAAGGTGGAAATCATCTCTGCAAAGCAGCATGGTCTATCAACCATGTCTTCTCAGGCTGACAGATACTGGATCTCCCTGGACTGGCACCGGAAGCTAAGCCAATTGTTGAAGTCGATCATGTTTTGTTTATATTGAGGCATCATCCTGGGTGAAGGTAGAATGCTGCTTAGAGCTAGGAACATTTGCATGGGACACATAATCTGAGAGTTCAGTCATGTATTTCTTTATATAGTCCAGTGAGCTACATCTCAAGTCATTCACTCCAACATGGACTATGAAAGAGTGATAACAGTACTTGTTATTTACAGACCTGAGTGTGTGTATAATCTGATGGATCCTGGCAAGACAGGTAGCTAACTGTGACCTTTTCCTTGTCTAGCCTGGTGAAGGGACATCTGTGTATCTCACTATGAAGTTGCCTATGACCAGGACATTTGGTTTTGAGGTGCTTTGCCTTAGGGATGTTTTTCCTGAGACATTGTTATATGTGTTATTATGTGTAGTTGATTCTAATGAGTCTGCAGTGTGTGCAATAGATTTGTGCTTGGAAGGTCTCTGATCTTTTGGTAGATGTCTATTGAGTACCTCTCCATATGTGGGTTTACATGTTGTGAGTTTGTTATGTACAAGAGATGAAGTGTGTGGGCTGACAGTCTGTTTGATGTGTGGTTTGTTGCAACATGAGAGAATTGATTCCAAATTCATAGTGTAAATATATCCCTGACATATTGTATTAGTTTGTTTTAGGAGTAGGAGGCTGTCAGTATACATGAGGCAATTGCTACATTGCCTGAGGATGCCCACGTCAAACAGGTTGGCCAGAGAAATGGTGAGAAACTGACTGTCCATTATGGCAGGCTTATACCATAATTACTAGTGGGGAGTGGACTGGATATACCAAGTTTTACTTTAGGATTAACAAAGGGAATTATTCTGTAGAGGGCTAGGGGTAGAAAACTGCAGCAATGCTTCCCAGTGTGCAACAGTGTGCAACTCAGGAATTAAGGCATTAGAGAGAAGCTTACTCTATATATATATATATATATATATATATATGTGTGTGTGTAGGTATAAACCCTTTAATCACCCACTGGATAGCTAACTGGCTCACTGATAGAACTCAGGAGGTCAGAATAGGTGAGGCCACCTCCCCCAACATGCTAGTCATGGAGTATGGCATAGCTCGCTACTGGGCCTGCTCCTTTTTGGCATCTTTTTCTCTGAAGTGGCAGTAAATGGTGAATGTTTATGGCAGACTGAGTTTGCAGGTTATTGCAAGCTGGGAGTTATCATCAATTCCTCTGTGCACACTAGCATTCTTCAACAAAGCCTATCTCTGACTAACAAATGATGTCAAAGCCATGGTCTTAAACTCAATGCTAAAAAATGCATAACTGTACCCTTTGGGAAGTCAGTCATCCAAGATAATTACCCTGTTGATAATATACTCCTTAGAGTTGACCCAGTGGTCAGGGATCTGAGTATGCATGTAGACAGTAGCCTTACCTTTGACAACCACATAGCCACAGTAGCAAAGAAATACTTTTATGTTGTGTAATTTATAAGTAAGTGCATTTTCTCCAGGTCCAAAGAGGTCATTATCCCACTAGTACTCACCCTTAAAAGAACAATCCTAGAGTACAATACTCCCTTTGGTATGTATCTGACAGACATATGCAGCAACTAGAGTGGCCTCAGAGGTTCCTTACAAAAAGAATACAAGGTGCAACAATCTACCTTATGCAGAGTGTCTTAAAGTACTTTTCCTCGCTTCATTCTCCTATTGATTTCCGAGGGGTGATCTATGCCTGGCTTACAAGACATCCACAAACCCATATTTATGAATTTCCTGCATATTTGTAAGTCAAATAGTACCAGAAGTACAGGGTCTGGGGACCTGAATTTTGTCTGTGACTTAAACAGAACATGCTGGAGAGACAGATATGTGCCCCAGAGACTGTCCCTACTATGGAACAGGATCCCCATCCATATGAAGCTGAGCTCATCTATTACCCAGTTTAAGTGCAACCTAGACCCAGTGGATGGAGAATTGGAAATTTACCATAGGCCTGACACCCATGTCCCTTATTGGCAGAGGTAGCTTATAAATACCTGTCCCACAATGTCCTATTTGGATACAGGATGCCATTATTCTTTAGGAAAAGCTTGGCTAGACTTAGGTCCATCAGGTCGTCAGCCTAGTAACAATCTATGAATCTATGTTTCTAATCTTGGGCCTTTGTCCTCCCAATATTTTTTGGCTTTGTTCAGAATTCTTGCACTACAAGATTCAGAGGTATGCATCAAGACTGTAAGTTAGTGAGATAGTTCTAATGGAATACCCAGCAGTGCATTACAAAAGATTATCTCTAGGCCTCATCTATTTTACTTCAAAGATGCAAATTCCTCTGCTTGTACAGGTGCTTCAAAACTTTCTGCATGTCAGGACAGTGCAATTAGTACCTAAAGAAGAACAAGGAACAGAGTTTTCCTCAAGGATTTTTCCTTTTCCTAATGAAATATAAGCTGGCTAGACTTGTTAAACTTGAACAAGTTTATAAAAAGTAAAAATATTTAAAAATGCTCGTTCTGCATACCACCTTTGTACTCCTGCAGTAAGACACATTTCTTGTGCTGGGTGCCTTCTTTCACATTCCTGTCATGAAGTCCTACTGGAACTTTTTGGAGTTCAGCACTGGTAGACTGCAAATGAAGTTCACAATAGTCCTAAAAGACTATTAATCATAAATGTATGCCATTCAAAGCAAAGGCACAATTTACTACCCTTCATTGATGTGTAATATAGGATTTTTTTGTAAATTCTAGATTCACATATTTTAACTGCATTTATATATTTACTTTTGTAAGACGACATGCTATATTGTTGCAAATGTTGCAGAAATCCAATAAAAGAGTGTGTCTTCCCAGTTCTCCAAGTACATTTCTATTATTCTGTGGAGATAGCACACAGAACAAGCATGTTTTCTTTAATGTACAAATTATTCTAAATTAATAGGTAGAGCTGGTTATATAGCACGGGGCAAACATTTATAACACAGCTCCCAATGCCCATATAGACAGTGCAATGGATGTCACATGCTTCAGTGGCTTACTAATGTTTCACTTAATTTTTTAAAACATGGAAGTAATAACAGACAAGATGATAAAGATTTGGCATTTTAACTTATATAACTGAACTACATAAACAATTAGTTTTATTAAATAACTTTCAGAAAAAAGACATTCAATTTATTAAAAAAATAGCTGAATGCATAATTCATTTAATACTAAAGTTTAAATGTAAGAGTAGGTACTTAATAAACATGTAACAGACTATGTTTCTTACCAGTTTCATTAGCAATCTCTCCCATGGAGCACAAAACACAGTCATAGCAACAAAGTGGTTGTCCTTGACGTGAAGATTTTCTGTAACCTAAAGAACAGCTCTCACTGCACACAGAATGTGGTACCTGAGAAACAAGAAAAATGATTCATAATCCAACAAGAAAATTAACTGCATGTAAAAATATAGATAGCCTGAATAAATCATTTGTGTATCTTCTTTGTTTTTTGCAGAGAAAGGAATTTCCAACTAATATCACGTCTTTTTTATCTCTTACCCTAGCATACCATCACATTTCCATTGGCAGCATGCCAATCATACTGGTTACTTACCACCTTTTTATGAGTTACAACTCAGAGGAAAAAGAACAGGAAGAGGAAGAGGAGCAGGATGGTAGGTCAGAAGGGAGGCTAATTTAAAAATGCGCATGTGATTCTTGAGAATGCTATATGCAGATTAGGTTCAGATCTTTACAATAGGTGGTAGGGGATACGGTCTTTAATGAGGAGAAGCTGAGGAGAATATTGTTATACTTTTTATACAGGCAAATAAATAAGTGTAGATACATTGTCTGCATTTATGTACCACCTGGTAAAAATGTCAATATTCTGGAAAGTATCCTCCATTGGCTATCTTGCAACTATCCCCAGGAAAACTTAGTCTTAGGTGTCTTTAACACTGATTGGAACACCTGTTCCTCTGAATCTCCCTCTAACCATATAAACCTTCACAAGTTTACATAGACTAATTCCACCCCCACTACATTCAATAAAAACAAAGCCAAAGATAGTATCCTTGATTGGATACTTATCAATGGCCACCCTCAAATGTACAAGCCAGGCATACTACCTGATGATCTAAGTGATCACTGCCTTACCTATATTATTAGGCTTAAAGCCAACATTCCCTATCAGCCCACCTATAAAACAATAAGAAACATCAAGAACTTTAACCTCGACAACTTCCAAAAAGAACTCAAAGCATGTAACTGGTCTGTTCTGAAACAACGTCCATTACAAGAGGCAGTGGATTACTTCAACACTAAATTCCTGGCTATCCTTAATTTACACACTCCTACCCGCACCATCCGTGCCAAAACAAAAGTTGCACCGTGGCTATCTAAAGATACAAAATCCAAAATTATGGCATGGCATGTTTCTAAAGCCCGACTGGACCAAGTCAGATATCGACAGTTAAGGAACGATGCTAAAAAATCTATCATTGCAGACAAAAAAAAAACTATTACTCCCTCCTGCAACAGAAATACCAACAAAAACCTCAACAAAAGTTCTCGGCTGGAATAAACAGCCTTCTCCACCCAGGCCATACCACCACTCCTACCCCATCAGCTGTCCTGTAGAAATTGCAAACACCTTCAATACCTTCTTTACAGAAAATATCCAGTCTCTAGCTACCCATCTCACTCCCATGTGCTCAAACTCCAGCGCTGTCACACCTAGCTCTGACCCACTCAATGCTCAACTCTCCTTTAGATTTCAACCCATACCTACTCCCCTAATCCGGGTCCTACTTAAAAAACTAAAACCTACTATTTTAGCTGCCAACTTCCTCCCTGCTGAATATCTGCAAAAACCTGCGGAGGCCATTGTGCTCCCCATTTCTACCCTGATTAATAGATCCATTTCCGTGGGAACTATCCCATCAATATGGAAAATTCACATGTAATACCTTTCCATAAAAGAGGTAGTTCCACAGAGCTGTCTAACTTTAGGCCTATAGCCATTCTGTCACCGATAGCTAAAATCATGGAAAAATGCATCCACAAACAACTCATGCACTTTCTTATTCAAAGCAAACTGCTCGCTGACTCAGCATGGCTTTAGGCCATTCCACAGTACCACCACTGCTCTCCTATATTTCTCTAATGTCATCAGTCTTAATCATAACAACAACAAACTATCCACAGCACTCTTTCTAGATCTTTAAAAGGCCTTCGACATGGTCAATCATCAGCTACTACTCAATACCCTGATATCCATCGGTTTAGACCATCAGGCTATACAATGGTTCCAGTCCTACCTACTCGGTAGACAGCAGCCTGTCATATGGCAGAATAATCTGTCATCCCATCTGCCTTTAACCCTAGGAGTCCCACAGGGCTCCATACTAGGTCCCCTTCTTTTCTCGGTCTTTATTAACCACCTTCACACAACCATCCCAAAAGGTACTTGCATCCAATATGTGGATGACTCAACACTGATATGTTCTGCCTCCTCTCCAACACACCTAACCCAGACTACTTTCAACACCATAGAAAACTGGCTAGTTAATCACTGCTTGTTTCTAAATCCTAACAAAACCAAACTGCTGCTTTTCTCCCCTACCCATTGGTGCTGTCCTCATTCTTCACCATTAAATCAAGCAATGACACAATTATCTCCCCACATGACCACACTAAACTACTAGGTGTAAAAATCAACAACAGCCTTAAATTTGATATGCATGTTAATCATACCATTAAGTCCATTAACAAAAAACTTAGATCCCTGTACAAGCTTAAACCTTTCCTCACCCCTCTTGCTAGGGCGACTATTTGCATGCTCCCACCTTCGCTCTACCCTTATGTATGCCTCCCCTGTACTCACCTGTCCAAAACCAATCTCAACAAATTATCAGGCTGTTACAACCATATAGCTAGATTCACTTCTGGCGTGGCATATCGGACTCATCATTGTCAAAACCAAAAATTCTAAGATGGCTAGAATTTTCTACCCTGCTGCAGTTCAACCAATGTATAGTAGCACACAAAGTCCTCCACTAACCTGAAAACACCCCTGCCTTTAAAAACATCATTAGCCCCCATAGTGCCCTCAGGCCACTATGCTCATCTAATAAACTAATGGTACTGACCCAAAAATCCAACAACTCTGCAGGAGATGCTCTGTTTGCCAACTCAATTGGTAAAACTTGGAATCTAATTCCTGGTAACATTACCAAGGAAACTTTCCTACCCTATTTAAAAAAAGGCCTCAGAATTACTTTAAATTGCACTAGATCTGCCCTTGCTCAAATCCTGATTAACAACTCCACTAAAATAAGTATTCCTTCCCAATTTGCTGTTTAGCAATCTACACATGCCACATTACATATGTATGTCTGTACATACTGAAAGATGTTATCTGTTTGTATCCGATGTTAATATTTTGATATGTTTCCTGTGTTTAAAACTTAGTTATGTATTTACTGTCTGTTTTGTTTTGTTACATGGAGCTTTTCTCCCCAGGCCTCTGCTGAAAATGGACATGTATCCAGTCGGACTATCCCGGTCAACAAATGTAAGCTAAATAAAATACAGACCTTTAAAACAGTAGATCAGAACATGGAGTTGTTTCTGGAATTGAGGGTTAAAAAGGCTTCTAAAGAGTGCCATGAAGGAGATGCATAATTAATGTTAAGTGGGAGAAGATATTGCTACCATTAAATACTTGGCATGAGATATAGCCAGAGGCCTAAATGGTTTTCTGGATAACTTTTATTGGCATCCTTATTCTTAATTGCCAAAACATGCTCATAGATCCTTTGCAAAAGCATTGTCTTGGTCTTTCCCATGTAGAAACTCTCATAGTAGCTAAATAATCTACATGTTCAGACTTATTTTATTTATTTATTTATTTGACATTTGTTAACCAGGTATGCCCAACTGAGCTAGAGCCCATTTTCAGTGGAGGTCCTGGGAGAAAAGCTCTACACAGAAAAAAAAGTTAAATAATTACAAGGCAAAAAAAGTTACATTCTGTAGAGTAAAGTGTTAGATATTAGTATAGGCTAACAATAAGGGTATAAGAGTATAGCAATAAAAATCAAAAATACAGTCAATATTTAAGTTCTAAGATTATAAAAGACCTACTATATATGAGATCTTAGTTCCATTGTAGAATTACAAGAAAATCTGTTTTTGACAATGATGAACCTACCTACATATCTGAGAAAAACACCTCGACTATTTAATATGTATGTACATTGCTTACATGAATAACAGCAACAGATACCACATGCCACCTCTTTTTTAGAACAAAGTAACAACATCAAAGCTTTTAAAACTGCTCCTTAAATTACTCAGTTTTTTGTAATCAAATCAAGCAGAACATGGATACAAATAATGCTTTCAGGCAAACATGGATTAATATGTAACTCCTTTAAAAAGTTGTACTTCTTTGTATTGGATGACATTCTTGATATTTCACTCTGTTGTAATCTTAGTAGTAAGATGGATTGTAAGGAAGTCAGGAGGCAACTTGAATTAGATGCAGACAAACCTCCAAGTTTAAATGAAATGATAAATATTAAATGTTTTTTAGCATTTCTTATATTTAAGAATCATTTATAATTTAATAGATGAGAACTGAGTAATTCATATTTTTTTTATTTTTGAGAAAAATATTTTTAATATTTATGATACGCGGTTTTATTGATGTGATTAGTTGGCCTTACACATGATATGGACGTTAAATATGGTTAATGCAGTAACATTTTTGTTCTGATTTGATTTATAAAGTAAAAGAATGAAAGTGCTCAACATTTTAAACCATCACTTGGATCTGTATATCTCATCATTCTTGCAGTGGCACTTTTTTCATTTTAACTGTTTTTGGTTTACAAGGTTCACTAGTGTACTAAGTTGTGTTTATTTTAAAAAGTTCTTGCTTTCAGTTGGCATCATTGATGCAATGGATGTTATTCATGTGGCAAGTGACGATAATAATTTACTGGATAATGAGTAGTTGAATATATTGCTTCATCCATTTTCCAGTGATTTTATGATAATGAGCCAATATTTCGCTAGTTTGCTAGCTCACATGCAGACAGCATTTCAGAATTTGATAAAGGCTTTTCTGATACAGATGAGCTCATTACAAAATGGCAGTATAATGGAAGCTTTGTTTGACAATACTGATGTAATCTTTGCGGTCATCTAATCTCCAGTCATGAATGCAAGCACTGAACATTTAATTATGGGTATATAGAAGATATCCACAAAGTCTCACCAGAGGAAAAAATGCACCACCAGTTAATACAACCACAAGATGAGCAGCAATAATAATAATACAAAAGTACTGGTAGAGCAAACCAAGGCAAAATAAAGGCATAAAAGCATAAATCCAAACGTTTATTGTGTAAGCGCTTTCACGGCTACCATTGCCGCTTCTTCAGACATTCAAAATAGCATTACCATTCATTTAATTTAAGTAAACAGTAGCCAATGAAAATACAATTACAATAAATCAATTAAATAATTAATACAAAAACAGTGTCAAAACAATATAAAAATGTAAAAATGTATATGTATAAGTCACATAAAATAACACATTAAATAAAACTATGGAATTATATATATATATATATATATATATATATATATATATATATATATATATATATATATAAATTCTATTTATCTAAAAACTCTATTTTTTAAAAGTGGTTTGATACATATTTTATTTAAACCTTTACCTTTATTGCCCTTCATACTTATTCTATTCCAATGGGAGACACATATTTTGTTCCCATATTTTGAAGTAAAGCCATGGAGTTTATATCTTCAATGTTTGGATGACAAATATATTGTTTGGAATAGAGCAGTAGAGGAAATTGAAAGTTTTGTAAATTTTTTTAAATACCTCAACTTCCTTCTTGAAGTTTACCCATCAGTGGGATGCATGTTCTATGAATTACTTGGATGTTACCATTTCTAAGAATGTCAGTAACAAAAGGTGGGTTAGTACGATATATCGCAAGCCCGCCTATAGTAATAGTATTCTACACTTTGACAGCAGCCATCCGTTCCATCAGAAAGCTGGGATAGTTAAGGGACAATTTATTTGGCTTGCACGGATGATTTCTGATTGGAACCAGTTTGTTAAGAAATGTGATAAAATGGGGAATATATTTCAAAGTAGAGGTTACCCTGGTGTGTTAATGTTGCAAGTTGCAAATGATATCAAAGAGAGGAGAACCAAGGGGGAATTTGTGCCCCTTATTAGTCTAAATTTGGACCAATGGGAATTTGGACCTGGAAAAAAAAAATAATAATAATAATAGCAATAAAAATAAAAATAAGGACTCATTGGAGTTGGGAGGGGCTTTCTTACTCAGTTTTGTAATGAGGTGAAGAGTATTAGGGAAATTATTTATAAATATTGGAATATTTTCTCTTTGTTTAAAGAAATGCCTAGTATAGTCGATGTTAGACCCTGTGTTGTGTTTAGAAGGGGAAAAACACTCAAAAATTTCTTTGAACACCCTTCAATTGATATTGGACCCAACACATCAAATAAAAAATGGGGTACTTATAAATGTGATCATTGTACCCAGCGTAGGATTGTATTGGAAGGTGATTGAGTAGAGGTAAATTATAAGATTTTTAGACCCATGTTTCATTGTACTCGCAATACTATGGGGGTTATGTATATGTGGGGAAATTTCTCAACTGCCAACATTTTTATATAAGAAAGACAAAAAAAATTCAGGGAATGCCTGTATGAGCATGGACTGGATATTAGGAAGGGGGCATGAAAAGTGCAATGGCTAGGCACATTAGTACCAGTAGTAACCATGTTTTTGTTTTTGTTTTTTTTTTTTTGTGTGTGTTGGAATGTGTTCCAAGGGACTATAGATGGGGATCTTGTGAAGATGAACTGGAGGCCAAGGAATTAAGTTGGCAATTGAAATTGAATGTCACGGTCACCCAGGTCTCAATGATAATATATCTGTAGCCAGTGTGCTTAAATTAAAATCTTATATTGTTTAAAGCTACTTCTCAATTTGTAGTATATATAGTGTTTGTGTTTATTCAATTCTATTTGAATGCTGGGTATTTAATATTGTATGTTGCTTTAAAATACTGTGTGCAGCTTTTAATTAAGGGAAAGAATTTATTGGTTATGTAATTAAGGGTGGGCTATACATATGTGGTGCTGTTCAGTGTTTAAATGATTCTGATGAAGTTTTTTCAAAAGCACTTAATCCTTGGAGCTGTGTGCTATTAAATTTTATTCAACTATCTTTCTTCGTTGTTTGGTTTATTATCCTGGTTGAGCTGCTGCCTGCATTTTGAGTTTGGTATCTCATGTAAAAAGCTACAAATCTATCATACAGTCTGTGATATCACTTAGCTGTGTTGGCATAAAGTTCATACCTTTATTTAGCAAAGACATTTCCTCAACAGTTAAAGTACAAGACGATATGTTCCAAACTAAGGAGTTGTTGGCTTCTGCCACATTTTCTTAAATGTATGGTTCTGTGTTACATTCATATTCAATTTTCTTTTGATCCTGCTTCTGCTGTTTGAACATCTGTTGGCAGGTGAATTGATCAGAAATGAAAAAGAAAAAACACTCCTGTTCAGGACTGTGGCTTCATGTTGCAGCTCAGAACTCAATGTATTATTGAGATTAAAATTAGTCCCACTTGTGATTGCATTAATTAAAGAAGTTTTTATTCCTGGCCCCAAAGTTCATTTTTTGTGGTGTTCTGCACTGTTGTTATAGCAGAAGTCTCTGAGGAGACTTGTGCAGAAGAAGATTTAACTGCCATTGTTAGTTCGTTTGCCTTGCTGACTACAGTTGATGTACACACAACCTCTTTTGTTTTCTCTGTGTTTTTTTGTTGCTTAGCAACTGATTTCGGCCAAGTAAATACATGCCCAGCAGCAAAATCGGCTAAAGCCCTGTCTAGTTTCCTCTGTTTCTGTTACAAAGTTCTATGTTCAAAGGCTGCAACTGAATCAAGAATATAACATAACTTAGTGTCAAGTAAATCAGAAGGATATTTCTAATACAATTGATACTGCATTGATGAAATAAGCCTTACTAATCTCTCTTCTTCCGGCTTAAAAAAGTCATTCAGCAGTCTCATATAATTGTAACTAAACTCTAAATTTAGCTTTTGCCATCTAATTAAGAGTTCTCTATGTAGTTCTCCATAAGTAGGCATTTGTTTAAGCCCCTAGGAACCACAAGCAGCTCAAGGCAAGCTTCGAGGTGATAATGTTGAAGCTGGAGACGTTTTTTTTTATAAAGACAGTCCTCAAGTTGGAATAAATCTTTATGTATAGATGTTATGTCTATTTCATTACCTTGCTCAGGTTCTACATAGTTGGAAACTTTATAACCTAATAAAGGATTTTCATTAGTATTCAGGAGCTGAGAAAGCCTCGCAGATGCAGTCTCAATCTCCCGTCTTCTCCCTTCAAGCACATACGATAATTCAATAGCATTAACAGTTTCTTCAGCCATGGTAACCTCTGGTTTTGAAGAAATATATAGAAGAAAACCACAAAGTCCCACCAGAGGAACAAATGCACCACCAGTTAATGCCACCACAAGACGAGCAGCAATAATAATAATCCAAAAGTACTGGTAGAGCAAACCAAGGCAAAATAAAGGCATAAAAGCATAAATCCAAATGTTTATTGCATAAGCGCTTCCACAGCTACAATTGCCACTTCTTCAGACATTCAAAATTGCATTACCATTCATTTAATTTAAGTAAACAGTTGCCAATGAAAATAAAATTACAATAAATCAATTAAACAATTAATATAAAAACAGAGTCAAAACAATATAAAAATTTAAAAATGTATTATGTATATGTTACACTAAATAACACATTAAATAAAAATATAGAATTTTTTATATATATATATATATATATATATATATATATATGTGTGTGTGTGTGTGTGTGTGTGCATATAAATATGTGTGTGTATATGAAATTCTATTTATCTAAAAACTTTATTTTTTTAAAAGTGGTTTGATACATATTTTATCATTTAAACCTTTACCTTCATTGCCCCTCATACTTATTATCCATTTTAGTTCTAATGTTTTTACCTTATTCTCAAGATCCCCCCCTTGTACATTGTCATTTATTACTTCAAGGACCATAAATTTGAAGTTGTGTACAATACTGTGTATATTGACATGTTTAGCCAAAGCATTCATGCAGATAGAGTTGTTAATTCTGTATATGTGTTCTCTAATTCTGATAAAGTTGTTAATGCTATATATGTGTTCTCTAATTTTGTCACAAAGCCTGCAGGCAGTCTTGCCAATATAAAAACTCTACCAGACTTGACATACAGCTGAACAGACTAAATGCATAGTATCACAGTTAGCTCTAACATGAAATTTAAAGTGTTTTCCAGTATCTGGATGTAAAAACTCATTAGAGGTGTCTACAAATTTACACCAATTGCATTTGAGGCATGAAAAGGTACCAAAAGGGGTATCGTGTCTAGTATTTCCATCAGAAATTTTAGGATAACATAACATTCTCTTTAACTTTTTCTTATTTTTGTATACAAACCTAGATTTTTTACCTAACACAGAGGTGACTTCTTTATCTGTGGTCAATATCTACCAGTTGTTCTTTATCACATTCTCAATCTGCCTAATGTTACTAGAATGAGTTACTGGAACTCTCAAGTAGTTCTCTTTTTTTCTTTGTTATTTGTCTATCTCATGGACCTTCAGAATAGTAAGGTTTCCCCTCCTCCCTTCGCAGGCCTGTTATATTAATTAGAGCTGCATCAACTTCATGCTTACTATAACCTCTATCTTGAAATCTAGACTGTAAAGCAATAGTTTCTCTAGCAAAATCAGAGTCACTAAAATTAAGTCTAGTAGCTCGTAGTATCTGACTGCTAACTATATTATGATATATATGTGGGGGGAGCATACTTTTTCTATGGAGGTAATTATTCCTGTAGCAACTGTTTCTAAAGATTTTGGTAGAAAAAGAGCAAGTCTCTGCTCTGAAAATCATTACATCTAGATAATTAATTGAAACTGTGCAGTAATTCAAGATACATTTTAAAAAAGGGGTAATTGAATCTAAATGCTCATGGAATTTTATAAGAGATTGTTCATCTCCATCCCATAACAAAAAAAATCATCTACAAATCTCCGGTAGAACATAACTTCTTTAAATTTTTTAAGGACAATATTGGTCTCCCAATTTGCCATAACAATACTGGAGTAGCTAATGAAACTGGACGTGCCCATAGCTATGCCCTTCTGTTGCCTATATACAGACTCATTAAAAATGAATCTATTATTCTCAAAGATAACCTCCATGAACAAACAAATCAGTTCAATAAAGGTTCCACAAAAGCTACTGTTGTTACATAAATATTCTTTCAATGAATCAATGCCAATATCATTGGGAATGCATATGAATAAAGATTGTAGATCTAAAGTCACAAGAATATTGATGTCACAATTTTTTTGATGTCCCACAAAAGTGTACAAGTCATTCAAAAACATTTTGTGTCATTCAGTACAAGTTGGTTAGTACTAAGTACACTTCTTAGATGTTTTTCAATAAAAATAAAAATATTTTCTGTACACCATCCTCTGCAGGACACTATAGGCCTAAATGGTGGTTTGTAGGCATCCTTGTGCACTTTTGGTAACCCTTGTAAAATAGGAATGACAGGGTGTTCACACAAAACATATTTATACTATTCCATAGTGATAATACGCCCAAGTAAACAGTCATATAATGTGTTATTAACTCTCTGAATTATACTATATACATAAGATGTAGTAATTAAGGTGTAAGTACTGGTATCACTAAGCAAACATCACATTTGGTTATCATAGAAAACTCTGTCCATTACTACCACAAGGCCTCCTTTGCCTGCAGATTTAAAGACAATGGAACTGTTATGAGTCAAATTTTTCAAAGCCTGTTGTTCATAAGTGCTTAAATTAAAACAAACTTTCCCCAAATTCCTATGAGTAAATAGAGAAATAATGTCATCTTCACATTTTCTCTCAAAAACTTCTACAGCGGCATTGTTAATAGGAGTAAAGGAACTAGGTTTTCTGAAAGTCATTATATGGCTATGACATTGCTCATTATCATTTGATTTAAAATGAACTTTCAGCATACCATTTCATGCAAAAAAGCTTCAAATCTGTCATACAGTCTGTGATATCACTTAGCTGTGTTGGTATGAAGTTCATAGCTTTATTTAGCAAAGACATTTCATTAACAGCAGAAGATTTAACTGCCATTGTTAGTTTGTTTGCCTGGTTAGTTACGGTTGACATACGCACAGCCTCTTTTGGTTTCCCAGTGTTTGCTTGTTGCTTAGCAACTGATTTTGGACAAGCAAATTCACACCCAGCAGCAAAATCAGTAAACTCCCTGTCTAGTTTCCTCTATTTCTGTTGCAAAGTTCCACATTCAAAGGCTGCAACTGAATCAAGAATATGACATAACTTAGATTCAAATAAATCAGAAGGATATTTCTCATACAATTGATCGTGCAATGATGAAATAAGCCCAACTAATCTCTTTTCTTCCGGCTTAAAAAAGTCATTCAGCAGTTTCATATAATTGTAACTAAGCTCTAAAGTTAGCTTTTGCCATCTAATTAAGAGTTCTCTATGTAGTTCTCCATAAGTAGGCATTTTTTAAGACTCTTAAGCCCCTAGGTACTACACAGAGCTCAAGGCAAGCCTTGAAGTGATAACGTTGAGGCTGGGGATGTTTTAGTTTATAAAGACAGTCCTCAAGTTGGAATAAATCTTTACATATAGAAGTTATGTCTATTTCATTACCTTGCTCAGATCTGAATAGTTGTAAGCTTTATAACATAATAAAGGATTTTCATTAGTATTCAGGAGCTGTGAAAGCCTCACATATGCAGTCTCAGTCTCCCATCTTTCCCTATCATGCACATACGGTAATTCAATAGCAGTAACAGTTTCTTCAGCCATGGTGACCTCTGGTTTTGAAGAAATATATAGAAGAAAACCACAAAGTCACACCAGAGGAACAAATGCACAACCATTTAACACCACCACAACACGAGCAGCAATAATAATAATCCAAAAGTAATGGTAGACCAAACCAAGGCAA
This sequence comes from Protopterus annectens, assembly GCF_019279795.1. Lineage (NCBI taxonomy): Eukaryota > Metazoa > Chordata > Ceratodontiformes > Protopteridae > Protopterus > Protopterus annectens. The sequence continues at coordinate 214,092,548 of NC_056730.1, forward strand.
AATAAAGGCATAAAAGCATAAATCCAAATGTTTATTGTGTAAGCGCTTTCATGGCTACCATTGCCGCTTCTTCAGACATTCAAAATCGCATTACCATTCATTTAATTTAAGTAAGCAGTAGCCAATAATGTAAAAATGTATATGTATATGTCACATTAAATAACACATTAAATAAAACTATGGAATTATATATATGTATATATATATATATATATATATATATATATATATATATATGGTTTGATACATATTTTATCATTTAAACCTTTACGTTTATTGCCCCTCATACTTATTATCCATTTTAATTCTAACGTTTCTGCCTTATTCTCAAGATCCCCCCTCATATATTGTCATGTATTACTTCAAGGACTATAAACTTGAAGTTGTGTACAATACTGTGTATACTGAAATGCTGAGCCAGAGCATTCATGCAGATAGAGTTGTTTATGCTATATATGTGTTCTCTAATTCTGTCACGAAGCCTGCGGTCAGTCTTGCCAATATAAAAACCATAGCAGACTTGACACACAGCTAAATGGACTAAATGCATAGTATCACAGTTAGCTCTAACATGCAATTTAAAGAGTTTTCCAGTATCTGGATATAAAAACTCATTAGAGGTGTCTACAAATTTACACCAATTGCATATGAGGCGTGGAAAGGTACCAAAAGGGATATTGAGTCTAGCATTTCCATCATAAAGTTTAGGAAAACATAACAGTCTCTTTAAATGTTTCTTATTTTTGTAAACAAACCTAGGTTTATTACCTAACACAGAGGTGACTTCTTTATCTGTGGTCAATATCTACCAGTTGCTCTTTATCACATTCTCAATCTACCTAATGATACAAGAATGAGTTACTGGAACTCTCAAGTAGTTCTCTTTTTTCTTTGTTATTTGTCTATCCCATGGGCCTTCAAAATAGTAAGGTTTGCCCTCCTCCCTTCACAGGCCTGTTATATTTAGAGCTGCTTCAACGTCATGCTTACTATAACCTCTGTCTTGAAATCTAGACTGTAAAGCAAGAGCTTCTCTAGCAAAATCGGAATCACTAACACTAAGTCTAAAAGCTCATAATCCCTGACTTCTTACTATATTATGATAAATATGTGGGGGGTGCATACTTTTTCTGTGGAGGTTTTGATGCCTGTGCTCTGGCCCAGCAATCAAGGAGCCTCAATCCTCACTTCTAACACCAGAGGGGGCCTCTCATATATGAGGAAAGGATAACAAATACACACAGTAAAGTGCAATTTCCCTTAAGAGTACACAGAGATCACAGTCAGTCCAAGCTGGTCACTCCCTTTCTCTCCAGGTCCTCTGTAAGACACCCCACTGGCACAGCTATAGGATCCAGATCTCAGCCAGCTGAGCAAGTTAAAATCTCCATCACCCCTGTCCAACCAGTGCTTCGTGTCCATATCCAAGTAGTTGACACACACAAACATGCACTTTGAGATAAGAGTTTATACAACCACACAGACAATCCTGGGGGTTCCTATTAGAATGACAAAAATGCATTTAATCTAATGTGTTTTCATCGACACATATAGAGCGAACAGGCAAAACAGCAAAGCGGCTGTTCAGCGAATTCTTTCCCTTGGAAAGAAGTCGCTTGACCTCTTCATTGCTTTGCCATTTTTTGCAGTGTAGTGTGGTCCCTTGTCTGGTATAGCTCCTGAGCGTGAATGTGCAACAGTTACTGACCTTAGGGTTACAGTGCGGGTTAAGGTAAGTGCATATGTATGAAAGTGTTTACTGTTTTTTATTTTGTGTTAGATGTATGGTTGAGTTACGTGTGTATGTGTTTTCAGTTGTTTACTTTTGCATTGGGGGGGTAGAATTAGTGTTAAGTTAAGTGTGCATGTGTTTGGAACTGTTTATGTAAATGAGTAAGAGTAACTGACCTTAGGGTTAGGGTGCGGGTTAAAGTAAGTGCATATGTTTTAAAATGTTTACTGTTTTTTTTTTCGTTAGATGTGTGGTAGGGTTACGTGCATGTGTGTATTTAGTTGTTTACTGTTTTTGTGGGGTTTATTAGGGTTAGGGTATGTGTGTTTGTGTTTGGAAGTGTTTAATGTTTTTTTTATTGGTTGGAACAGCGATTTCTTTCCCTACAAAAGAAATCACTATTCTGTTGTTTCGACATTTTCAGCTTTCTCTGAAAATGTGTCGATGAAACACCATTCACTGTTTTCAGCATTCAATGTTTCAATATAGACCTGTCCTGGGGAAGGCTGGCATAGGTTCTACAGCTGTGCCCCCTTTTCCCAGACTATACAGTAGTAATCCTGCCACCACCCAGCTAATAATTATCAGCTACTCAAAGGCCCTTAAAAGGGTGTCCAATTATTACTGTGCAATATTATTATCTAATTGGTAGTATGACTAAACAGTCTCAAGGCTTATTAGAGTGACTTGGTACAGGATCCTTATATACATGCAATGTACTCTTAGAGCTTAACTTATCTCTACACAAAACAGCCACAGTTGAGTTGTCGCCTCACAGTTAGACGTTGCCCGTTCGATTCTCAGTTAGAGCGTCTTCTGTGTGGCAACATGCATGAATGTGCGTTCCTTCGTTGAAGGTTGTGCATTAGTCCCGGCAAGCCAGTACGTAAAAATCTACTGCCAATCATTAGCGGACGGGAGTTCCGCTGTGGCGACCCCTAACCAGGAAAAGCCGAAAGACACAAACAAATAATAAATACTAAAAACACAAGACAATACTTCTTACTACACAGTGCTAGTCAAGAGTTCGGAGATCACAGAGAAATACTTAAAATAATTCAGTAGTACAGTTCTGACATCACAGAAAAGCAGTATAATATTTCTAGTTTCTAGCTATTTCTAAACAAAAGCACAAGTCTAAGATAACTTACTTATAGACCAAGACAGTTCTGTGAGTTGGATGTTCAAGACAAAAATGTTTAATGCCTTCCAGTTCTATCTGCTTAAATTGAAATTTCAGTTCTGAAAAACATTGCATCATTCTTACACTTCCCTGGGTTCCCAGGCCACACAGAAACTGCATTTACATTATTTTACACCTAGGCAGAAACCAGAGCAATAAATGTTATTTCACATGTAAATTCTGGTCATTAACTTTAGCCTTAAAACAATAGGCAGGAAGCTTTCATCTAACCTGGCTGGAGCCAAATTGGAAACAGCAAAGACAAGTCATGAAATGCTTGACTTAGCTTTCTTACAGTAGAGTGCACTGTTGTCACATTTTTTACAGTTCCACATGTACCACTATTTCTTTACATTTATAACAATAAGCCTGTAGTTTACATTCACATTTACAAATGACAGAATTATCTATACAATTCTGTCTGGCTAGTCTGGCAGCCTTCACCCATCTCTACCAGTCTTCACAACCCCCTCCCCTGGAGAACTCAAGCTAGGTTTTCAAGTGACCCTTGAGAAATGCCGCTTGAGAGGGTTAGGCCTATCTGAGTATACCTACCCCATTCCCTGTTTTGAGAGCCCATTTGCATTGGCATTGCTATTCCCACTGCAGTGCTTTACTGACATATCATATGCTTACAACCCTAGGATCCATCTTAGCAACTTGGCATTTTCCTGGCTGGCTCTGTTTAACCATGTTAGGGGGTTGTGATCTGTCATAACAGTGAATTTCCTTCTATACAGATAAGGCTGAAGTTTCTGCAGTGCCCACACTATGGCTAGACATTCCTTTTCTACAGCTGCATAGCATTCCTCCCTGGGTTGGAGCCTACAACTGAGATAAACCACTGGGTGCTCTTCCCTCTCTGAAGAAATCTGGTTAAGTACAGCCCCCACCCCATGGTTTGAAGCATCCATCTGCACAAAAAATTATTTACCGTAATCTAGACTGGCTGACACAGGGGGTCCTCGCCAAGCTTCTTTAAGCCTCTGGAATGCATGCTCACATGCTGGGATCCACACTACCTAATCTAGCCTGTTCTTCCTTGTCAGTTCTGTGAGGGGAGCAGCTATGGTACTATAAATGGGGAGGAACATTCTGTAGTACCCTGCTGTCCCAAAAAAATGCCATCACCTGCTTTTTAGTAACAGGTGCAGGCCATGCCTGAATGGCTTCCACTTTGGCAGGTTCTGGCCTTATCTTACCACTCCCCACTCTATGGCCTAGGTAGGAGACCTCTGCCATACCCACCTGACATTTGCTTGGCTTAATGGTCAACCCTGCCCTCTGTAATCTGCCCAGCACCTCCCTGACATGCTGATGGTGCTCTGGCCAGGAATGGCTGTAGATGGCAATATCATCTAGGTAAGCAAGGGCAAACCCTCCTGCTACTACTAGGATATGATCTACCAGCCTCTAAAAAGTTGCTGTGGCATTCTTCATAGCAAAGGGCATCTTTGTGAACTCATACAAGCCAAAAGGAGTCACAAAGGCTGACTTCTCTCTAGCAACTTGTCTAGGGCACCTGCCAGTAACCCTTGGTAAGAACAATGGTTGTAACGAAAACCAGAAAACACGAACCAAAAACTAATAAGCGTACCAAGAAGGAACCAAATAGGAAAACTTAATAAATGTCTTGGGTTTTAATAAATCCACCACGGAATAAACAGGAAACAGAGCATAAAAACAGCAAACACTGCTTTGACGTGTTTGCTGTTTTTATGCTCTGTTTCCTGTTTATTCCGTGGTGGATTTATTAAAACCCAAGACATTTATTAAGTTTTCCTGTTTGGTTCCTTCTTGGTACGCTTATTAACAATGGTTGTAAGTTACTTAGCCCCACCCAGTTGTTCTAGGGCCTCATCTGTCCTAGGCATGGGATAAGCATCCAACTCTGTGTGACTATTTAATTTCTTGTAGTCCACACAGAACCTGGTGCTGCCATCCTTCTTTGTATCAGCACCACTGGTGAGGCCCAGGGACTGTTGGACTCTTGAATCACCCCTAGTTCCAACATCTCCTGTACCTCCTCCTTCAGAGTCTGTTTGACTCTCTCAGGCACCCTATAAGGGGCCTGCCTAATAAGCCTTTGGGGTCTTTTATCCACTTGTGCTGCAGCAGGTGGGTGCACCCTGGTTTCCCAGTGAACATGTCCCAACATTCCTGCAACACTGATTGTGTTTCTCAAATGTGGGTAGGAGATAGCTTGTGGGACATTGCTACCCCTTCCACTGAGGTGTCAGCCCAAGCCTCACCGAGGAGAACAGTCCCCAGATCTCTCTCAGACTCCTCCTGCAATCCACTGCAAATGCTCAGCACAAGGGCCACCCTATCATGGTAAGGTTTCATCATGTCAACATGGTACAATCTATGCCCCTACCATCTGCCTAGCAGTTCCATCATGTAGTTAACATCACTTACCTTTCTTACCACCTTGTAGAGACCCTCCCAAGCTGCTTGCAGCTTGTTGTGTCTGACTAACCATTAACCTAATTCATTTAATTATATTTTTTCAAACTATGTGTGGACTAATATTGCTTCATACTCAAGTGTGCCAGCTTACACTGCATGTGAATTGCTTTTACTACTGTTTTTGCTACCTTTCTGGAAAAAAATGTATCTGCATTTACTGTATTTGTGTTTCTTCCTACTTTATTTTACCTTTGTGTCATCTTAAAAGTACTCAATTGTATTTATTACTGCTTGGTATATCTCATTCTAAGCCTTTTAGTTTAAGCACTTGGGCTTCAGACCAGTTGTTTTACATTAAGAAGGTTTGTGGTCTGTGCTGTGGTGGCAGAACAGGTAGCTTACATCCTTCTAAGTTGGGAACTGCTGATTGAGGGCTCAGTGTCTGTTATTCTAAAAGTGTATTAATTCTGGTTTAAGCACTTGGGCTTCAGGCCAGTTATTTTACATTAGACGGGTTGGTGGTCTGCACTCTTGTGGGAGGAGAGGCTGGACTCTGCCCTTCTGAGCTGGGAATTTCTGGTTAAAGGCTTATAGTGCCTGCATATTTGAACTGCTTCTTACTGAAATTGGTACACCTTGTTTGCTGTAGCATAGACTAGATCCAGGCCTGCTGAATCTAGCTTTGTTTGTATAACTTGAGCACTAATCCAGGCATTCTTTAAAGTATTCAATTGTATTTATTACTGCTTGGTAGTAGCCTGATTAAAGTGTAGCTATCATTCTAAGTCTTTTGCATTAAGCACTTGGGCTTCAGACCAGTTGTTTTACATTAGGAAGGTTTGTGGCCTGCACTGTGGTGGCAGGACAGGTAGCTTACATCCTTCTAAGTTGGGAACTGCTGAATGAGGGCTCAGTGTCAGTTATTCTAAAAGTCTATTAGTTCTGGTTTAAGCACTTGGGCTTCAGGCCAGTTATTTTACATTAAGAAGGTTCGTGGTCTGCACTCTTGTGGGAGGAGAGGCTGGACTCTGCCCTTCTGAGCTGGGAATTTCTGATTAAAGGCTTATAGTGCCTGCATATTTGAACTATTTCTTACTGAAATTGGTGCACCTTGTTTGCTGTAGCATAGACTAGATCCAGGCCTGCTGAATCTAGCTTTGTTTGTATGCTTGTTGTTCGTTTGCTTGTTATTTCCCTGAAACGTTTATTCCACCTAAAACGCAGCTTTTCAATGCTTCTGTGGATCCCTAGTGATATCTGCATTGCTTACTGTACTTATTTCATTGTTTCACTTGAAAGAAAGTTACTGTTTGTCATTTTTTCATTTAAGTTACCTGTAACACATTGCATTTAAGTTACCTGGCACTTGCTCACTAAAGCAATTATATAAGTCAGCACTAAAAAATTAAAAGCACTACACCCTCACAAACTCCCCTTGAGTACCTTGTTCCCCATTAGCCCTTTTTTTTAATTATAAAGGAATTCCCAATACTATTCTAGCATGTCCAAAGGTCAGTTGTTAATCTCCTCTTTGGTTCATCTGGTGAATCTAGGAATCTTGAGGCAATGTTACAACTGCCTCATGTACACAGACAACCCTCTGCTCCTCCCAACAAATTCTGACACATGTGAGAGATGCAACCATATAGCCATACTGGAGGCTAAGCTCTCTCAACTCAGTACTGGCAAAACCAGTCAGGAGGAGAAGGAAACCACACTCACTACAATTCCAGTCTCACATAGACCTACCACGACAGCAAACTAAAACAATAAACACACAAAAACATACTCGGAGGCTCTAAATAAAAATCTGCCTAAGCAGCAGGGACCTCCAAAGCAGACACCCAAGCAACCGCTACCCCAAAACAAAACACGTGCAACACATAGCTCAAAAAGCCAGGGTGCTGAACAGTCACAGCCCTTAAGGCTAAACAGCACACCTGATACTCTTGTAATAGGTGACTTTATCGTCAGGCACACTAACGTCTCGCTCACCAGGCTGAACAAGGAGAAGGTCACGGTGAGCTTCCTGTCGGGAGGTAGGATCTGCCACATAACACAAGCACTCAGGTCACTCCAAGGCAAGTACAAATATGACTCAGTCATTGTCCATGCTGGTGTGAATGATCTGAGATGTACCTCCCTGGACTACATGAAAAAAGACATAGAGGAGCTCTCTGAGCATGTAGCCCAGGCCGGTATGACCCTGACCTTGAGTAGCATCTTACCCTCACCAAGAATGATGTCACAATATGAAGACAAGATGATCAATTTCAACAATTGGCTTAAGTATTGATGTCATTCAATCCAATGCCAGTCAGCCTGGGATGACATGCTCGACAAGCCATGATGCTTCGCTAGGGACGGATTGCACCTGTCACCCCTGGGCTTTTGGATATTGGCAAAGGCTCTTGCTATCCCCATAGTGCCTTTTTTAGGCAAGGCTCAAAAGACAAACCCACCTCCATAGGTATCACAAGGGATAGGAAACTAAGAGTAATGCTACTCAACGCCAGAAGTCTAAACCTCAAGATGCAAGCACTCGAAACTCTCCTTAGCATGGAGAACATCAATATCTGTGCAGTAACAGAAACCTGGTTCAAGGCTCCCGATAGCACCCCAGCACTACCAGGTTATACCTCATACCATGCTTTTCGGACCCAAAACTTGGACCGAACCACAAAAGGAGGGGGAGTATCAATATTTGTCAAAGATACCCGCACCTCCAGGTTGGTGGCACAGCACAAAGCATCAGAGACTATCCATGTGCAACTAACAGTGGGTAAAACTGCCTTCCAGTTTATAGCCTGCTACAGACCACCCTCCCAATCCCAGGAACCCCACTCGGCCTTCCTGAGAACACTGGAAAATATGAAGGTCTCTCCAAACACCATTATATTGGGCGACTTCAACTACCCAAACATAGACTGGGAGCATTACTCTAGCTCCAACACCCTAGCCCAAAGGTTCCAAGAATTTATAAACTCAAATGTTATGGAACAACTTATTGCCACTCCCACAAGAGGGGAAAACATACTGGACCTGATCATCACCAACATGGGGACTCTATGCTCCAGACCAGAAATGTATCCCTCATTGGTAAGATCAGACCATAAACTAATCTTACTGGATATTCACATCCCGACTCCACACCCTGCCCTGAAAACCACAGTGAAAAACTTCTATAATGCAAATTTCACACTCCTCAAAACTGAGGTGGCATCCTTCAAAGCCCCCGGGCCTGTGGAAAATGCGGCCCAGACTGCAGAATCCTTTATAAACGCATTCTATGAACACCTTCAGGAATGCATGGATCATGCAATCCCAAATAAAACCAAGACCCAATCCTCCAAAGGCAGACGTCCTGTCTGATGGACCCTAGCCATAAACAAACTATACAATAGAACGAGGAAGCTACTACATAATAAAGCAAAATCCCAAAAAGGGAAGGCATCTCTGATCAGTATTAGCAAAAAACTACAGGCACTCATAAAATCGTCTAAGGCCAGCTTTGAAAGAAAAATTGCACAGGACACTAAGGATAATCACAAGGCTTTCTTTAGTTATGTTAGTAACCTGGGTGGGAATTCCCAGATGTGCTCAGAATTAGTCCAAAATGACAAAAAAATACACCGAACCCACAGACATTGCCAACATCCTAGCCAACAGATTCAGCGCAAACTTCTCCCCCCCCCCCCCACCAAAAGGGCAAATATCTGTCCCAGCAGAGTGCTGCCCCCCTGACATCTCAGATGCTCAGGTAAGAGCTGCCCTCTCCAAAGCAAAAAACACAGCATCAATGGGACCAGACGGTGTCCCGGGCTTCGTCATACATGAACTCCAAGAAGAGCTAAACATAAACATAAAACTACTGTTCAGTCTCAGCCTTACTACAGGATATGTACCCAAAGAGTGGCGTACAGCAACAGTGGTCCCTCTCCACAAAGGTGGTGCCTCAACGGATCCTGGAAACTATCGCCCCATAAGCCTGACTAGCTTGGTCTACAAAGCTATGGAAAGGATCATCATGGACCTCATAAATAAAGATATTGGGGACCTACAGACACCGGATCCTACCCAGTTCGGCTTTGTTAAGGGCAGATCCTGCCTTTTAAACCTGGTTGCTTTCTTTGAAACAGTCACCAAGGCCATTGACGAGGGGAAGGTGGTCCACACAGCCTACCTGGACCTCGCAAAAGCCTTCGATACAATACCCTACTCGGGCATTATAGATAATCTCACCAGCTTAAATATAAACCCCTATGTCACTAGATGAGTTGCAAACTGGCTCAAGGACAGAACCCACATGGTTAAAATTGCTGGAGCCATGTCAGACTCCAAACCAGTAACAAGTGGCGTCCCACAAGGCTCAGTCCTGGGACCTCTCTTGTTCGGTATATATTTCTCGGAGGTACAGGCCAACACGGAAGGACTGTGGCTGACCAAGTTTGCAGATGACTGCAAACTGGGCGCCATAATCGACACTCCAGTTGACATAAGCATCCTCCAAAAGGGCCTCATAGAAACAGACAACTGATGCCAGAGCCATGGCCTCAAGCTAAACGTCAAAAAGTGTATAGTCATCCCCTTTGGCAAAAATAAAGTGCCCACAAATTACCACATAGGTGGTAATCCATTAAGTACAGAAGAAGTAATTAGGGACCTGGGGACCCAAGTTGATAGCAATCTCTCATTTGACAACCACGTGGCCAAAGTGGTTAGAAAAACATTTTATATAGGCCACCTAATCATGAAGGGAGTCACATCTAGATCAGGGGAGGTCATCGTGCCTCTTTACTCATCCCTCATCAGGCCCATAATTGAGTACAATGCCCCTTTTGGGATGTACCTTACCAGACACCTGCAGCAACTGGAAAGACCCCAAAAGTACCTCACCAAGAGGATCAAAGGGCTCAAACAGATGCCATATGCTGCCCGGTTAAAGAAACTCTAGCTCTACTCAGTGGCATACCGCCTGCTCAGAGGCGATCTGTGCCAAACGTATAAAGCCATGTACAACCCGGAATTAATGGACATGCTGCACCTCAGAAAATCCAAATCCCATGGGGACCCACCAAATCAACAAGATAAACAATATATATTGAAATCTGCTTATAGAACTATGTCTTCCATTGTCTGGAGACTTTATACATGGAAATTTTTACATAGATCTTTTTATACACCTTTGATGATGAATAAAATAAATAATAAAGATAATCTATGTAAGAGATGTAATGTAGAAATTAATGCTGACTGGGCTCATATGTTTTATGACTGTATAAAATTGAAAGAATACTGGAAGTTAATTAATGAATTTTTGCAGGCTCTTTTTACAGATAATTTCATTATTTCTAAATCTCTTATATTATTCAACACACCTGTACCTCAAAGTGTTAAAAAGGTTAAGCTTCCCTTGTTATGGTCTATTCTAGCAGTGGCTAGGAAAATAATAACTAGAAATTGGATTTCAGATACACCTCCTTCGTTCAATGAATTTAAAATGTTATGAATATAGTGTGCCATATGGAAATAAACACAATTAGGACTAGAACAAATAGAAAAACATCTTATTTTATTGTATGGGATAATTTACAAAATTTGTTAAAAAAATTTTAATTTCAATAGCATGGTATTTTAGTTTAATTAATTGATCTGATTGTAGTGGATGTCTTTGTAAATACTTTAGTTGTTTTGTTGAATATTATAATAATACCTATTTTTAATTACTTGTATAAAATTGTTATGATATTTCTCTTATATGTTAAAACAATAAACCTGTTTTGAAAAAAAAAAGAAAATCCAAATCCCATTGAGCTACGTGCTCTAGAGACTTGAACCTCAGCACTGAAATAAATAGGACATGCTGGAGGGACAGATTCATAACCCAGAGGCTCCCTTCACTCTGGAATAAAATCCCAGTCCAGGTTAGGCAGAGTCCCTCATTGACTCTCTTCAAGAGGAATCTTGATGAGTGGATGGGAGATCGTAGGTTTACCCCGGGTATCACTTCTGTGTCACTGTTAGACAGAGGCACAGTATACTAACCTCGAAAAAGGGCATAGCAAAATTCATTTAAAATGGGTGGCGAAAGCCAAGCACACTCTGGCTATGCTTATAAATGCCCTAGGGCAGATAGCCTAGTATGAACCTATGAACCTATGAACCATTACCTGCTGCCCCACAGCATACTCTCTAGCTCGAGCATTCCTGTCATAACACACCTTTTTCTGTTGTTGGGCTTCTGCCAGGTTCTCCTGGACCAAGCCTATGAGTTCCCTGAGCCTTGTCCTGAGGTTTAGGACCTATACCACAACAGACTCCTTGTGAGACTTGCACTCACCTTCCCACTCATCTCAAATTAAATCTAGAGGTCCTCTCACCCTATGCCCATACAGCAACTCAAAGGGTGAAAAACCTGTGGATTCCTGGGGAACCTCTCTGTAAGCAACCAGCAGATGGGGCAAATATTTGTCCCACTCCCTCTTAAACTGATCTGCAAATGCCTGTAGCATGGACTTGATTGTAGAGTTTAACCTCTCAACAAGACCATTAGTCTGGGGATTGTATGGGGTGGTCTTCATGTGATTCACCCCACAGGACTTCCACAGACAAGAAAGCATGTCTGACATGAAATTGGTACCTCTGTCAGTCAGTATTTCTTTTGGGAAACCTACCCTGCAGAAAACCTCTAACAAAGCATTTGCCACCTTTTCTGCATCAATGGAGGACAAAGCCATTGCCTTAGGGTATCATGTAGCATAACCCACTACCACTAGGATATACTTTTTCCCTGTGGAACTTGTGGTACTCAGAGGACCCATAATATCCATAGCTACCCTCTGAAATGGCTCCTCAATCACAGGCAAAGGCATCAATGGAGCTTTCACCTTGTCTCCTGCCTTGCCTACCTTTTGGCACTGCTCACAGCTCCTGCAGTACCCTATTACATCTCTGGAAATTCCAGGCCAATAAATGTTCTGCATAATACACCTCTTTGTACACTTTATACTCATATGACCTGCAAAGGGAATATCCTATGACTAAAAGCGCCAGATAGTAGGCTCTAGGCACTACCATCTGTTGTACTCTCTCACCTTCTAGCCCTCCCTCAGGGGTCAACTCTCTGTATAGTAACCCTTTGTCCCAGTATACAGATTCCCCATTTCCTTGAGAATCAGGTGCCTCCCTAGCTACCTGCTTAAGGCCTTGCAATGTAGGGTCTGAGAGCTGAGCCTGTCTCAACTCCTCCTTGTAACCCTTCCCAGCTCCCCTTCCACAGGAAGTCTGATATCCATTAACAGTGGTGCCTCAATGTCAGCCTGGTACTATTACTCACCTCTACCTTTACAGTCCCTCTGTCCATGGGAACATCAGTACCCACAAGCGGCTGTGGCTCACATTTAGTTTCACTGCTACAGAGTAGCTCCCTCCCTGAAGTAAACACCTCACCAGTCCTGACTGCAAGTATGCAGTCTGTCTGGGTCTCCACCAGGCTATCAGACCCACATGCTTGTCTCCTAGCCTGACTGTGTGTAACTGCATAAGCACGTGGTACTACCTCATCCAAATCCTTCCCTATCAGGACATTGGCAGGATGGTAGTTCGATACCCCCATTGTCCCAAGACAACCTTCTATTGGTATTTTGTCTTTCCCACTTACTGGCTCCCTCACTTTTGGTTTCCCACCTTGCCTCCATGGACACCTGTATGCCACATGGCCCCACTGGTTGATTTCAAATCATTTAACCCTAGCTCCAGGACGTGTACCTGAACTAGTGGCTTCTTGTGCTACTGACAGATTCTGTTGTGGCAGTCTGTGCTGCCCACCATTGGTCCCTTTAGACACATGAGCAGTACTGGGGGTCCCCTTCCTGTGCAGGGTTGCCCTGCTTGACAGGTATAGGTCTGCCTTCTTCCTCAACTCATCTGAAGAAGCACATTGTTTATCAGCTAACCAGATCCTCATCTCAGGCAAAGTGCTAAGGGCTTGTTCCCTCACCAAAAAGTGTCTGCCAGCCATTCAAAAGTGGTGACCTGACAGCCACTCACCCACCTATGGAAATAAGTGCTCAATTCAGCAACATATCCACACACACTTTCATCTGCCTTTCATCTATGCTCTCCAAACTTTTTCCTATACATTTCAGGTGTTAGCTTGAAAAACTTTAATAGACAATTTTTGTTACAGCAGTATAATCAAAACATGCAACATCAGACATTTTAGATAATACAGTTACAGCTTTACCATGGAGTAAGGGGGTCAGGAACCGTACCCAGAACCCTTGGTCAACTTCATACTGTTTACATACCCTCTCAAACATATGAATGAAACTATAAAAATGATCCCCCTCTTTAAACTGCGGAAGAAATTTACTGACCTTTTTTTCCTCTGGGGTCCAGTTACTCCCTTCCCCATTACCTCCATGACTCTGGCAAAGAGTCAGCATCTCCTTCTCATGCTGCCTCTGCCTTTTTTTTCCCTCAGCTTCTAGGCATAGCAGTTTCTCATTTGCCTCACTCTTTAGACTCCTCAGTCTCTCAGCTGCTTCTAATTCCACATGCCTGGCCTCCAACTCAAGTCTCTTTAGCTCCAGCTGGATTTTAAAGTCCACTGCAGACAGGTCGAGCTGTCCATTCTCTGAGGGTATTATATCTCCACTGCCAGTCTGATTGTCCTCCTGGTTGCTGTTTTCTGATGCAGCTGTAACCAAGGCTGCAATCAGGTCTGCCTTAGGTTTCCATGCACCAGTCCCCTAGCCTGGCATATCTCCACCAGCTAGCTCCTTGTCAGCTTTCCGTACTCCTCTGCTGACATGCTGCCTGCTCACCCTGACTAACTAAGCTAACAAAAGAAATAAAACAATTGTGATCTCAACTCAGTAATCACTGTGTGGCTGTTTTAGAGTACAAAAAACACCTTCAAAGCTCACTGTACACACGCTACAGGATTCACTCTACCCAAACCACTACAAGCCAATTAGTATTTGCCAACTAATTAATATATGATGTGGATATCCCACCATTGCCAAACAATTAATATGTGATGCCCGTGTCTGGCCCAGCAATCAAGGAGCCTCAGTCCTCACCACTAACACCAGAGAGGGTGTCTCATATATGAGGAAAGGATAACAAATACACACAGTAAAGTGCAATTTCCCTTAAGAGCACACAGAGATCACAGTCACTCTGGAGCTGGTCACTCCCCTGCTATTCAGGTCCCCTGTAAGACTCCCCACTGGCACAGCTATAGGGTCCAGATTTCAGCCAGCTGGGTAAGCTAAAATCTCCAGCACACTCTCTGTCCAACCAGTGCTTCATGCCCCTGCCTAAGTAGCTGATATACACATATGCACTTTGAGATAAGAGTTTAATCAACCATACAGGCACTCCTTGGGAAGGCTGGCACAGGTTCTCCAGCTGTGCCCCCTTTTCCCAGACTATATGGTAGTAATCCTGCCACCATCCAGCTAATAATTATCAGCTACTCAAAAGCCCTTAAAAGGGTGCCCAATTATTACTGTGCAATATTATTATCCAATTGGTAGTATGACTAAACAGTCTCAATGCTTATTAGAGTGACTTGGTACAGGATCCTTATATACATGCAATGTACTCTTAGAGCTTAACTTATCTCTACACAAAAGAGCCACAATTGAAAGGTTTTAAAATATTTAATAATAAATATTAAAAACACAAGGCAATACTTCTTACTACACAATGCTAGTCAAGAGTTCAGAGATCACAGAGAAATACTTAAAATAATTCAGTAGTACAGTTCTGACATCACAGAAAAACACTTAGTCTAATCTTTCTAGTTTTTAGCTATTTCTAAAAGAAAACACAAGTCTAAGATAACTTACTTTTAGAGTATGACAGTACTGTGAGTTGGATGTTCAAGACAAAAATGCTTAATGCCTTCCATTTCTCCCTGTTTAAATTGAAATTTCAGTTCTGAAAAACATTACATCATTCTTACACTTCCCTGGGTTCCCAGGGCACACAGAAACTGCATTTACATTCTTTTATACCTAGGCAGAAACCAGAGCAATAAAAGTAATTCCATATGTAAATTCTGGTCATTAACTTTAGCCTTAAAACAATAGGCAGGAAGCCATCATCTAACCTGGCCAGTACCAAATTGGAAACATCAAAGACAGTCATGAAATGCTTGACTTAGCTTTATTACAGTAGAGTGCACTGTTGTCACATTTTTTCCAGTTCCACGTGTACCACTGTTTCTTTACATTTAAGACAACAAGCCTGTAGTTTACATTCATATTTACAAATGACAGAATTATCTATAAAATTCTATCTGGCTAGGCTGTCAACCTTCACCCATCTCTACCAGTCTTCACAGAGGTAATTATTCCTGTAGCATCTTTTTCTAATGGCTTTGGTAGAAAAAGAATGATTCTCTGCTCTGAAAACCATTGCATCTAGAAAATTAATGGAAATTGTGCAGTAATTCAAGGTAAATTTTCAAAAAGGGGTAGTTGAATCTAAATATTTATGGAATTTTATAAGAGATTGTTCATCTCCATTCCATAACAAAAAACGATCATCTACAAATCTCCGGTAGAAAATAACTTCTTTAAATTTTTTAAGGACAAAATTCTTCTCCCAATGTGCTATAACAATATTGGCATAGCTATTGGCACTGGACATGTCCATAGCTATGCCCTTCTGTTGCCAATACACAAACTCATTAAAAATGAATCTATTATTCTCAAGGATAACCTCCATGAACAAACAAATCAGTTCAATAAAGGTTTCACAAAAGCTACTGTTGTTACATAAATATTATTTCAATGAATCAATGCCAGTATCATTGGGTATGCACATGAATAAAGATTGTACATCTAAAGTCACAAGAATATAGGTGTCACAATTTTTCTGATGTCCCACAAAAGTGTACAAATCATTCAAAACATTTTTTGTGTTGTTCAGTATGTTGGTTAATACTAAGTACACTTCTTAGATGTTTTTCAACAAAAATAGAAACATTTTCTGTACACCATCCTCTACCGGACACTATAGGCATAAATAGTGGTTTGTAGGCATCCTTGTGTACATTTGGTAACCCTTGTAAAAAAGGAATGACAGGGTTTTCTCACAAAAAAATACTGTTCCATAGTCCCTGTATCACATAAAATCTTTATTGCTCTCTTCCTAACTTGCCACACCTCATCTCCTCACTGCTTACCTCAGCTATTCTGTACTACTCAAATACTCCCTATCAGGAACTACTATCTTACAAATTATTTTCCATATTCCATTCATTCATTTGTATGCTCTGTACTACCAAGAGGGAATTCAAAGTTTTGATATCTATTTACCAAGCTTGCTCAAATCAAACTAAGGTACAAAAAATCTCCTTGATAGTATATTTGCCACTGTATAGAAATTTTCTGTCATTTGTGGATTATGTGTTGTCATATAAAGACATGGAGCTCTGATTGTATATATGCCTCTGTACAGAATTTTTTTTTTGTAATTTGTTGTATTTGTACTGTTATGTTATGGAGCTTTTCTCCCCAGGCCTCCACTGTAAATGGACCTTGTTCTAGTCAGACTTTCCCGGTAAACAAATGTAAAATAAAATAAAATAGTGATATTACACCTAAGTAAACAGTCATATAATGTGTTATTCACTCTCTGGATTATACTATATACATAAGATGTAGTAATTAAGGTGTAAGTATTGGTATCACTAAGCAAACATCACATTTGGTTATCATAGAAAACTTTGTCCATTACTACCACAGGGCCTCCTTTATCTGCAGATTTAATGATAATGGAACTGTCATGAGTCAATTTTTTCAAAGCCTGTTCTTCAGATGTACTTAAATTAAAATAAACTTTCCCCAAATTCCTATAAGTAAATAGAGAAATAATGTTATCTTCACATTTTCTCTCAAAAACCTCTACAGCGGCATTGTTAATAACTGTGAAAAGCCGAAAGACAAACAACAACATGGTTCTCTGTTACATCCATATTCAATTTTCTTTTGATCCTCCCTCTATTTTTTGAATGTCTATTGGCAGGTGAATTGATCAGAAATGGAAAAGAAAAACCACTCCTGTTCAGGACTGTGGCTTCATGGTGTGGCTCAGAACCCAATGCATTATTGAGATTAAAACTAGTCCCGCTCATGCTTGCATTAATTAAGGAAGTTTTATTCCTAGCCTCAAAGTTCATTTTTGTGGCATTCTGCACTGTTGTTGAAGCAGAAGTCTCCAAGTGACTTGTGCAGCAGAAGATTAACTGCTGTTGTTAGTTCGTTTGCCTCGTTGGTTATGGTTGACATACGCACAGCCTCTTTTGGTTTCCCGGTGTTTGCTTGTTGCTTAGCAACTGATTTTGGCCAAGTAAATACATGCCCCAATAGCAAAATCAGCTAAATCCCTGCCTAGTTTCCTCTGTTTCTGTTGCAAAATTCTACATTCAAATTCTGCAACTGAATCAAGAATATAACATAACTTAGTGTCAAGTAAATCAGAAGAATATTTCTCATACAATTGATCCTACATTGATGAAATAAGCCGCACTAATCTCACTTCTTCCGGTTTAAAAAAGTCATTCAGCAATCTCATATAATTGTAACTAAGCTCTAAATTTAGCTTTTGCCATCTAATTAAGTGTTGTCTATGTGGTTCTCCATAAGTAGGCATTTTGTAAGATTCTTAAGCCCCTAGGTACCACACAGAGCTCAAGGCAAGCCTTGAGGTGATAATATTGAAGCTGGAGATGTTTTAGTTTATAAAGACAGTCTTCAAGTTGGAATAAATCTTTACGTATAGAAGTTATGTCTATTTCATTACCTTGCTCGGGTTCTGCATAGTTGGAAGCTTTATAACCTAATAAAGGGTTTTCATTAGTATTCAGGAGCTGAGAAAGCCTCACAGATGCAGTCTTAATCTCCCGTCTTTCCCCTTCAAGCACATATGGTAATTCAATAGCATTAACAGTTCCTTCAGCCATGGTAACCTCTGGTTTTGAAGAAATATATAGATGAAAACCACTTAGTCCCAGCAGAGGAACAAATGCACAACCAGTTAATAGCACCACAAGACGAGCATTTATATTTAATTATGGGTACTTTTAATCCTTTTGGTAATGGTAAATTTTTGTCTGGTACTTTGAAGTTGACAGAGAAGATGGAGCTTCAGAAGCAGTATGTAAAGTGAACATTTATAACCTCGAATGTAAACTTTTCAAAATTAAGACCTTTGAATTTGAAAATTATTATTTAGAATATGGTATCTTTTGAAAACAAGTGCCAACAGGTCTCAAGAGCTTTTAAATTCCCAAACCATATTACAAAAGATGATAAAATTTACAAAGATTTTGTTGAACTTTTTGACACTACAGGTGTGACTGTATTAAAGCATTTGGTCACACAAAATAAAATTTGACCTATTAATGAGTCAAGTCAAAAGTATTGATTATAGTGTAAGGAAGAGTTTTGAACAATGCACCACAATGTATCATGGTATTACAGTGAACATGGAGAGACAGAAGAAGATAAATAGGGATGCAGAAAATTATAACAATAATTTGGCCTATCCCTTGACACATAATAATCAAATAATTGGAGATAATAATGGTCTTGGGTTAATTGCTACTGATGATATGGACAATAATAGTTAAGGAGAAGACAATCCTCGGGATTCAATAAAGGTTTTATCCCGTGCCAGAATAGTGCAGCAGCTCCTGCACAGAATATGGCCGATGAGCGATTCACTAATCAAGGATGGGGGTGTGCACGAGCCTGCCAGCAGTATTCTGGCACAGACAACATGGAATAATGCTAATTACCTCATTTTCTGGTGAAAACAATGCAAATAAGGTGAATTAGAGATTTAGTAAGCAGGCAGGCATCTGTGCCAGAACAGTGTCCATTGCAGAAATGTATTCAATTACTGACCATGTACATTTCTGCAAAAATTAAAATGGAAGCATGACAGCTCAAAGTAAAGCATGTGTTATAATCATTAGGCATGCCAATGGGCAAAAATATGGGTATTAGCATGGAAAAGAGTTGAGAATTTTTAAAAATCCAAATTTTTTGGCCGATTTTAGCCGCTTAAGCATAGAGCAGTGGCACACAAATGAGATCATGCCAAAAATAAAAAAAAAATTAAAAAGACAATTTTAAGTCAAATCTACATTTTGTCAGTATAGTGTATAGCATGCAGACTCAAAACAAAAACTGGTAACACTGGCTGCTAAGTGGAAAGGCACTGGTATGGTGGTGTAACAAGGGAATAAGGCAGTGAGGTATGCAAATGAGCAAATTTTACTGAATCTCAAAATGAGAGACCATTGTCTGCATGCATATAACCATGTAGGAGCTGTAAGGCAGTGGTGTAAGCAGGAGAAGCAGCTAACATGAAAAAGGGGTGTGTTATGCTTGGTGTAAGCACATTGGAGCTCCATGGCTTCCATTTGAGCTTAGCTAAACACAGCTAAGCAAGGCGCTGTGTCTGAGGCTGTATTGACTTATTCCATGAAATGAAGTGTGTTCGCATCCAGGGGAGGCCCATTTCTGCTTCAAAGTGTTTACTTTAGCTAAACAGGTAACAAAACAAAAAACAAAACAGAAATAGCAGAACTGTTTACATTTGGCCAGCGGGTTTGAGCGGCATGCCACGGGGCTTAAAAGGAGCAGAAATCGGTAGGGAAAAAAAGAAAAAAATGGGAAATAGCAAAATAAAAGGAATCAAGTACAAATAATATATCTGGTAGGTGGAATGTATCATAGTCAGCCAATCATACAGACAGCATCTGCAGCACAGCAGTATAAACTATGCAAACACCTTCCAGTCTGTTTTTTCCCATAAACTCTGCACCATTGGTGTACATACTCAGGGGACTTTAAACTGACAAAATGTTAGGGGCTGCTGTCACTTTGATACTTCAATATGTGCTAGAGGCTGAGGGCGGTGAAGAGGATAATGCTGGCAACTGCCTCAGACTGAGGAGAAGGAGAAGAGTGTTCAGGCCTAGGGTAACCTACCAGGAGCTACATGATCTGGAGATAGTAGAGCACTACAGAGTGGAAAAGAGATACTTCAGCAACTCATCGAGTTGCGCCAGCCTCACATCAGACCCAGAGCCAACAGAGAGGAACTCATCCCAGTGGATACCAAGGTATATGTAGCCTTAACAATACTAGCTGCAGGTAGTTTCCAAAGACCTACTGGGGACATCATGGCATCTACATCCAAGATACTCCACCAGTTTCTGGATGCCATGCTACCACATGCCGATGAGCACATTTACTTCCCCAGCACTCATGAGGAGAGGACCAGCAATATGTGCCTATTCCACCATGTAGCAGACTACCCAGAGGTACTGGCTGCCATAGAATGCATGCACATCCACATCAAAGCACCACCCAGTGAACAGGGTAGGATCTACCTAAACTGCAAGGGCTTTCACTCCAACTGCCAGGTCATATGCAATGTACAGGGCATTATCATTAATGTGTGTGCTGGCAGCCCTGGAAGCTATCATGACTCCCACATCTGACATTCCTCAGAGCTGTAACAGGGATTTGCTGGAGGGACATCCTATATGGCCATCTGGTGGGGGATGCTGGCTATGCGCTGGAGCCGTGGATTATGACACCCATCAGAAATGCACACCCCCCTCCACTCAAGAACACCAATATGAGGCACATGCACAAACCAGGATCATTATAGATTGTGTGTTTGGGATGTTCGCGTCACAGTTCCACTGCCTTGACATATCTGGTGGAACCCTGCAGTACTCTCCAGCGACATGTGCACACATGTTCATAGTATGTGCCATGCTACACAATATGATCCTAAAGAAACAGCTGCAGCAGGAACAGCATGGGGAAGGGCCACACAGCCTCCCACCACTGCCAAAGTCCCCACAGGCAGAGAGGGACAAGGAGGAGGAACCCCCTGAGCTACCTCCTGTCGGCAGATGGAGCCATGTCCAGTATGCCCTGGCCTTGGCAATCAGGCAACGCATAGCACACACACTGACACTGCAGGTACTTAAAGACTGACACCTCTCTCTGACTTGCATACACAGTAAAATGGATGCCACACACACATCACATTACCTGTACCTTACCATGTATAGGCAGTGTACTGCATGCATATGACATAGGCAGCCCTCAAGCACCATCCTCACATCTGCCACAGGCACAAGGTAAGTCAGTCTTTCTAACAATAAATGAATTAATTAGTATGTTCTGGTACCATATCTATGGTATTTCTGCATGCATGCAAGGGAATGGGGTGGCCTACTGGGATAGCAGCAGACTACTGACAGCTTTGACGGACACTAGCAAATGTTTACCCAATACTGGCCTACTCACACTATGCAGTAGTACCGAAGGTGACACATCCCACTGCAGTATATGTGGGGGGAACAACTAACCGGGGGGTCATAGGTCACAGACATGTTTGTCTGTATGGGGGTCCCATACTCAACCCACAGCCTTACCCAGCAAGTCAGCTGTAGAAAACCATAAAGAAATGTCTGGCAAAGGCCCACAAATGGTGACAATGGTGAAATACCCCCCTACAGACTTACACAGTGATAGCACAGCAGTAAGGCTCTGAAGGGTAAGAAGTCTGAAACTCAAATGTATGCCATTACAATCTCACCTGTGGTCTTTAGTGATATGCCTCTAGTATCCAAGACAGGGCACAATACTATGCTAAATGAAACCAAAATGTAAAGTAAATATAAGCACAGTCTGTGCAAATGTTTACAGTTGACAGGTGTGCCCCCACACCCATATTCCCATAGGAATGCAGTAACATGCATGTTTGCAATGAAACAGCAGCAGAGCACACACTGCCAGGGCTGTCCCAATCAACATGATAACTTGTTGCATGTCCACAGTATGCAGGGGTCAATGATATATTTACATGTGTAGTTAATACCATCAGGATGTGGCCAGGACTTACTCCCAGCTGTTATGTTGTAGTGGCCTGGGTACAGTGCTGTCTTTGACAGGGCCATGTTCCAAGAACTGCAGTGCCAAGTATTCTGCATGTCAGCTACACCTACGGTAGGAGTTGTACACACTGTCCAGATGTCAATAGCTGTTAATGCAGGAAAGCTGTACAAGTCATGGACATGGGGCCACACATATGAACAGTACACAGCTTGGAGTAACCTACACAGTGCCTACCATATCTCTCAACTGTACAGACTTGTTGCAGAAGGTCCAGAGGTTTGCATCATAATTGTGGTCTGTATAACATGAAATAGTGGTTTTCTGGCAATTCACTGGCAAATAACGTAATATTAAGGTCAGAAAATAATGACAGATTGTAGTGCCAGACTTCATACCCTATCGAAACATGCATGCTAATGCAAAACCTGTTATTGAATCACCTTTCTAGGTTTGTAAGGCCAATACTTAGAAATGTTCCCTATATTTAGGCCTCTGTCCCCCAATCACTTATGGCTTTGCCCAGATGTCTGGCTCTCAGAAGTTGAGAGGTATGGTGCCTAGTAGGACAGTAGGTACCTGAAGGTCAGTGTACTGCCAGTGTATAAAAGGCTGCCACCTTTCTGTGTCAGCATTGACAACATGTCACTGGCCAACAGCCATACCCCTGGAATGACATAGGTTGTCACAGAAGGCACACAAGTATGCCTCGTATATCTGTTTTGCTTGTCCTAACATTTTATTTGCCTGCCAACTATTTGCAAAACAAGAAAGGGTCATGTCAAAACAGCAATGGCAGACAGTAGGGAAGTAAACATCAAACCCGTAACAGCAAACAAGAAATTACCAAACTGGTCTCCCTACTGTCTATGTTTGGCAGAACATTAATACCCTGTCCCCATGTGTGGGCCTTTGCTGACTGTCATATTTGGGCCTATACAGATGTCAGTCAGTGATGGTATGACAGTGGCTGTCCTCTGTGCAGATGGGATGACACCAGTGCTCAGGCATTGGTTGACTACAGTGCATAATGGATCTGATAGCTCATGCCTATGTTCATATAGGATGATGATGAGGGGAGGGGGCAGGTGCTTTGTATGCACATGTGTACTGATGTGGAGACAAGGGGTGATGTTATCTCTTCACCTGTCTGCAGCCGGTTTCCTATATCTATGCCATATGTGTATGTGGTATTATTGACTACCACTAGAGAGCAGATTTGTGTGTTTCCTCCAGGATAGCAGACATGTGTGGAAGGCCTAGTGATTGGCCATGTTGGATGTGTCCAATTTGCACTCAAAGTTAGGCTTAGGGTAATTCACTTGTGACCTTATTTGCTTGTGTAGAACAAGGTGACATTGCTTCCAGTAAGGTACCTGTTCCTTCTTGGCCCTGTCCAGCAATTATTTCCACCTATTATGGTATGTGTGTATTGCTGCTGTCCACCACAAATGTTTACCCTACCTTGAGGGAGATGATGTCGTCCTTTCAGGTATTGCTGAGTCCATACAGCTATGTAGGTGCCCACATAGTATTGTGGTATGTGCCTGGGCATTACTGCTAGTTCCAACTGATGAGACATTGACTGTAAAGCTACTTCTACCTGCTCTGAGGAGATTTATAATCATTTGTGTAAAGTTATTTTTGTTTGACCCAGACAAGGGAAGGGTGGGCTGGGGAGATGGTGACCTGAACAGTGATGGCTATGTGGTCAGATCTTACCAAGGAGGATGACACTGTAGGAGTGCTACAGTGGCTACTCACATTGGTTAGGACCAGGTACAGGATATTTCCACCTGTCATAGGAGTGTTGATTGGCTGATCCACTGCATTGCCATTAACAAAACCAAGGGATCTCTTTGCATTCATGTTCAGGTGGCATAGGCCATGCACACTATGGTTGGGTAGTTGAAGTCACCCAAGAGCAGGGTAGATGATTACATTCTGACAGATTCCAGCTAGTCCCAACAGGTGTGGTGGGTGTCCATAATCATGGTTGGAGGCCTGTAGCTAGCTATGATTTGAGCAGGTGTTTTGTCAACTGTTAACTGCACTCGGGATGTCTCCCATTCATCATAATGTTTGCCAGCCTGGAGGTGTGTATGTGTATGATAATGTTCAACACTCCATCTCCTTGTGGCTTTGCAGCCCTGCATTTGGGTCTAAATGTATGATGGGAAGAGTAACCTGGCTAGGTTAATGTGCTCTCCACAATTACAATGCTGGTGTCACTGACAGCACAAATGTTGACATCCTACAGGTAAAAAGGTATGCTTGCATTGACATGGGTTTCATGTTAAGACATCTAGCTTCTGTTAGAGAAAGACATCTGCACAAAGGTACACATCACTGATGGGCAAAGTCTGGAAAATAGTGTCACATTATGAATGTAGCAGAAATACATTTAGTTGCCAGCAAAGATGGTGTCACATTCACAGGTCTACTCCACAGAATATGACATCTGACAATCAAATGTATGCTATTATGTTATGACTTCAGTCTTTAACGGGTTTCCAGTGATATGCCAGACAATACACAACTGTATGAGTGATTGACTACAAATATGAGGCAAGCATGTGGTCAGTCTGCAAAACTCTGGACAGTTGTCAGGTATGGGCTCAGTATATAACATACAGTTCAACACACACTTCTGTGCCTGTCGTGTACTATGCACATACCCTATATAAGTCTATTACATTTGTAAGACAAGCATATGTATCATAGTAACATTCACATACTTCATACATATGAATATTTACAACATCCCAGTTAGCTGGCCTAGCATTGTTACACTCAGTACTGGACAACAGACACTCCAGTAGTAGTCATACATAAGCTGACCTTTGCTGGGGTGAATCAGCGGCCAGAGATGTGATTCATGTCAATGCAGACAGGGCAAACAGGAATGGCCATAGGTGCTGGACAGCAGCATGTGAGTCCAGCAGGTCTTGTTGCGACCTAGTGTTTAACTTCCCATTTGACATTATTGCATCCCCCCTTCTGCATTCCATTACAAGCTTACATGATTGACATACCTGTTATAGTGCTGAAGAGTTTCCTCAGAATAATGCAAATGGTTAGGTTTGTGTAGTTGCAGTCTGTCTTTGTGTAGATGGGTTCAGACCTGTGTTGCATAGGCAGCAGCTTGCCTTTTGTAAGTAATGCTCATGAGCAGGTGATGGTCTGTGCACCAATCAGTGTCTCTCACTTGCTACATACATCCAGAGCAGCTGTGTTGTCTTTCCATTAGCCAATACCTTAACAACACAATGCTATAATTAAGTCTTTTGTGTGGGCCTTGCCCTTTTCCTTGCCTGTGTGGAGGACATTATGGAGGTGTGGGGGCTACAGCTTCACAGACGGTAGGTAGAAATATCTCTCAGGACAAGACATGTGGAGACAACCCAACAACATGGGGGACAAAGCTCCAGAACTGGGTACAGATTGTAAGTAAGTATTGCTGTTATACACATAGAGGATTGCTAGTCATGGACATACATTTTCTGTGTGACTTGACATCTGACAGTGATATGTCTCTGACATACCTCTCAACTGTCCAGATGTCCACAGACTGCCCAGAGGTTTGCTTGTTATATTTAGTTTATTCATCAGATAGTTTCAGTTTTTGAGAAATCAGTATGATAATGTGAGGATTGTAGTCAGTAAATGTTGACATCCATTAGTGTTTCAGACATCATATCCTTCAAGGACGTTATGTTACAACAAACCTGCGACACCAGCAGCTGTTTCAGTTTGTAACACCATTATGTGAGATATGGCCCTCTTTTCAGCCCCCTGTCCCCCAAGTATGCCATGTTTTGTACAGATGTCTTGCAGTAAGAGGTTCAGAGGTATAGTATGGTATATTATTATTTAGTGACTGCACTCCTGATATAATCCCAGTGACTTAGCAGACTCCTGGAAGTGGTATGTGGCAGTGGCCATAAATATAATCCCACACCATGGACATTCTGTGGGAATCTGTACAGTTGAGAGCTATGTATGTCTGGCAATTTTTAACAGATGGCCAAGATTGTGTAGCAGTGTTGTGTGTAATTTTTGCTGGGCTGAGTAGAGAGATAAGCATATGTGTGTCATAGATACTTTCCTATCTGACTGTGCATGCTGCTACAGTTGCTGATGGTCTATTAGGTGTATATGTTTGGAGGGGTAGACGGAAAAATGTCCTGTAACACCTCAGGATTCCCAGTAGACTGTGAGTTGGGCCAGTATATGTAAGTGTAGTGTGTGACTGGCAATAAGGATATGTTTGTTCAAACAGTCATTATACTCTAGAGTTCATTTAGGGTACTGGTATGTTGTTGTGACTGTGGTGCAAATGGTTGTGGGTGGACATTTTCTCACCAATATATGTTTTTCCCTACAGTTCCATTCCTGTAGTACATGATATAGTTGGAAATACATGGGTAATTACCCAGAGCTGATTTGGGGTAGTGTCATGTTGGTCTTATTGTGGTTCCAAAGGTGCTTGGTGGAATAGCTGGCAGCTCTTAGTGTTTTTTCTCTTCTGTTAAATTACTACGCTCATACCTCTTCACTGTCCACATGTCTAGACACTGTCCAAATGCATGGGTCATGGGTCATGTTTGTTCTGCTCCCCATAACAGTTGTGGGTTACTGACAAATCACTGGGATGATGTGAACATTGACATCAGTAAATGATGGCATTCATTTGTGTTTCAGACCTAGAATATATTAGTAATTATATCTTAAATCAAACTATACTACTCTAACAGACTTCTATGTGCATAACAGCCATATTTCAAATATGTCACTATTGTTTGCCCTTTATCCCCCCCACCTTGTCAGGCTTTTTTGTAGATATATATATATATATATATATAGATAGATATCCGGGTATATATTTTTCCATTATGTTAAATGACTGTAGTGCATGATATGTTTTTAAAAACATTACAAATTTGCATAGCTCTGATGGTGTCAAGGTATGTTGCTGTGATTTTAGTGTACAGGGCCCTGGGTTCAAGAATTGAAAGTGATGATTTTGTCTTTAATGTTAAATGAAAAGAATGCATATGTTTGTAAAAGCATTGCAAACTCCCACCGGCAAGAGGGTATAGTGGTACATTGCTGTGATTGTATTACCAGTGTCCTGGGTTCAAGGGTTGCAGGGTTGATAATTTTGTTGTTTGGCAGAACAAGGGCTGATGGAGACAGAGTGATTAAGGCAGGTTTAAGCAGTTGTAAGCAGGTTTGCATGATTTTGCTCAGAGCTAAGAGATGCTAACAGATGGCTAAGTCCTCTTAGTTTCACTTAGAACTGCTTACTCCCGCTTATACCCACACTAATTTTAATTAAAGAAAAGAAAAAAGGGTGAAAGTGGTGAAATGGGGGCAAGCAGGGGGTAAAACATTAGGAAATTCAGTTAGGGATATGCAGGACAGGGGTAGGAAAGGACCCATAGCTCTACATTTCCTCTGCTGCAACAGCTTTGAATAATGTGTAGAATTTGGAATTTACAGCCTCACACCCCACAGGGAGGGTATTTGGTGACAGACATTTGTAGGCGAATGTGTGGGTAAAATGATTATTTTCACTGTACATGGGACAAAATGTAGAGCTATGTATGGAGCAATGATTTTTTTGTCGGACAGATGCCCTTTTTTAGGTGAGAGTGGGATATTGGGGAAGGGCTGTAGGTATGTTTGGTGAGGTAGGTTGGGTATGATAGATAGAATTTACAGACCAAGACACACACAAGACAGCATACAGGGGCAGTATATGACACATGAGGGAGTAAACATCTTGGACTGGGAGGGTAGCTGAGGTCCCCAGCCATGGGCAGTCACCACCACAACTTCATGGCCCAGAAGGTGGCTGTGTTGGGGGCTGGACAAGAGGGGCAGCTTACCCCTTGAAGTGTGCCAGGCAGCCCTCCATCTGACACAGCTGCCAACCCAACTCGGACTGGATGATGCTGCGCACCATACCACGGAACATTCTGCGGGTAATGGGCTCCTCTCCATACCTGCACCTGGGGTTACAGGTGCCATCCCCTGAGGTGGTTCCACACAAATGTGGTGCAGGACCAGCAGAAGAGGATGTTCTGGGTAAGGTCCCAGATGTGCTGGGGCCCAATGCCATGGCCAGATGGGGTGAGACAGGTGGATCCACTGGGATCTGCCTTCCCAAATGTGCTATGGTGTTGTGGTTTTCCCAGATATATTGGTTAGTCATGAACAACACATTTCACAATTAGTTATAACAGCATGCATGGGTGTTCCAATTAACCCAAACCAACAGATTTAAAACAGTTGCATAGCAAAACGAACACAAGCATAAATGGAACAACAGTAAACATTTTAACAACATGCAAGTTACATTGATGGCAACAGGCCACCAATAATGGTATTTGAACAAGGCATGTTAATATGCAACCAATGAAATATATGAACAATAATAAAACACATGTCCCAATGATAGGTTTTGAGAACAACATACCTGCAGTATATGAATAATACTTATTGATGCAGATGACAGGTGGGAGGAGAGAAAAAAGTCCATTAACAACTGTATCAGCTTCTATTTTTTACAACAGTACTGCTCAATACTCTACAGGTCTGCCCTCACTTTACATCTACGTGTGGTCCATAGCATCTGTGGCACATACATACCTGTTAGATTGTCAACCTGTAATGGTATGGAGCAGACTGGGTGAACTGTGGCTACTTTACTGGAGGGGACTTGTACATGTCAGGGTTACATACTTGACAAAGAAGGGGTTCATAGGTTCATAGGTAGGTATTAGGCTATCAGCCCAAGGGCCTATGTAAGCCTAGCCAACAAGGTTCCCTGGCTTACACCACCCAAGAAAGTTAGTTTCCTGTGCCACTGTCGAGCAGAGACACAGATGTGATTCCCGGGGTGTATTTCTTATTTCTCATCCACTCATCAAGATTTTTCTTGAAGAGGGCTAATGAAGAACTTTGCTTGACATAGATGGGTAGCCTGTTCCAGAGTATTAGAAGTCTCTGGGACATGAATATATCCCTCCAGCAAGTCCTGTTTATTGTGGTGGCAAGGTTTAGGTCCCTAGAGCATGTAGCTTGGAGGGATTGGGATTTCTTTAGGTGTAGCATGTCCAGCAGCTCTGGGTTTGACATAGCTTTATATGTTAGGCAGAGATCACCTTGGAGTCGGCAATATGCTACAGAGTAAAGCTGGAGTTTTTTGAGGAGGTCAGTGTAGGACATTTGTTTGAGGCCAGTAATCCTCTTTGTGAGGTACTTCTGTGGCCTTTCCAGCTGTTGCAGATGTCTTGTGAGGTACATTCCAAAAGGGGAGTTGTACTCTATGATGGGTCTAATGAGTGTTGAGTAGAAGGGAACAATGACATCTTTTTTCCTGGATGAGAACCCTTTTATGATGAGGTGTGCCACGTAGAAGGACTTCCTGACTACTGTGGCAATGTGACTATCAAAAGAGAGACTACTGTCCACCTGGGTCCCAAGGTCTCTTATCACACATTTGGTGTTAAGTAGATTGCTGCCTATGTGGTAGTTCATGGGTACAGAGTTTTTACCAAAGGAGATGACACTGCACTTTTTGCCATTGAGCTTGAGGCCATGGCTCTGACACCAGGCATCTGTCTCAGTGAGGCCCTTCTGTAGCACGTCCACATCATTTGAGGACTTGGCTCCTAGTTTTCAGTAATTTGTGAACTTTATTAGCCAGAGGCCTTCTGTGTTAGCCTGCACATCAGAGAAGTATATACCAAACAGGAGAGGTCCCAGTATGGAACCCTGTGGTACTCCACTTGTCACATCTTTGAAGTCAGATTTGGAATCTGCAACTTTTACACTGTGGGTTCTGGCAGTGAGCCAGTTGGCAACCCATCTTGTGACGTAGGGATTTATGCCTAGTTTAGTGAGTTTAGCTATAATTCCAGAATGGGGGATGGTGTAGAAAGCCTTGGTGAGGTCAAGATCAGCTGTGTAAACCACCTTACCCTCATTTACGGCTTTGATGACTGCCTCAAAGAAGTTACTCAGTTCAGGAGGCATGATCTGATTTCACAAACCCAAACTGGGTGGGATACAGAGTTTGGAGGTTACCAATGTCTTTGTTTATGAGTTCCATGATGAAGCGTTCCATGGCCTTGCAGACCAGGCTCATCAGGCTAATTGGTCGATAGTTCCCAGGATCAGTTGTGGCTCCCCCTTTGTAGAGTGGGATAACTGTTGCTGTACACCAGTCAGTGGGCACAAAGCCTGATGTGAGGCTATTATTGAACATGGTGCTTAAGTGAGGAGCCAGTTCATTCTGAAGTTCATATAAAATGCAGCCTGGGATGTTGTCCGGTCCCATGGATGCTGTGTTTATGGCTTTAGAGAGTGCAGCTTTTACCTGCGTAGTTGTGATTACAAGGACTCTGCATTCTTCCAGTATAGCTATGGGTCCTATATGGGGTGAGGTGGGTTAAAGTTAGTGCTGAACCTATCTGCCAGGATGTTGACAATATCAGTTGGTTCTGTAATTTTCATACCATTGTGTTGTAAGTCAGAGCACATCTGGGTGTTCATCAAGATTCTTGACATAGCTATAGAATGCTTTGTGGTTGTCCTTAGAATTAGTGGTGATTTTGTTTTCGTAGCTAGCTTTAGAGGATCTTATAAGGGATCTCAGCTTCTTACTGAGGCTGACCAGGGAGCTCCTCCACTCATGGGATTTTACTCTCTTTTGCAACAGTGTCTTCCTTCTGTTGTACAGTTTGTTTATGGTAGGGGACTGTTAAATAAATTTGTTAGAGTCAGACTGTAAAAATCATTGAGTTATTCAAAAACAATGTCAATCAATAACAAACAATAATGCAGGAGAACTCAAGTATCTTATTTACTCTAATGTACATTAGGAGGCAAAAAACCATACACAAACTTGTACAGAATTTTGTCTAGTTTATTCACAGAGGACACCATTTTTATACATGTCATTATCAGTTTTGCCCACCTCACTGGCGTGGTCAGTGACAGGGTCTTTACATCATAGTAACTTATGGAAAAGTGCTGAGGTTGTGTTTTTCAAAAAGTCTTTTTCCCATGAGAATGTTACAGCCTTGCAAGCACCTGGTCAGTCACGATGACCTCCTGAGGATGTAGCCAATTCAAGGCTCTTAGATTAGTTCGAATACAATAGATGTATGTCTTCTTTAATGCCTCTCTTTGTCTTTCTTGTTCACCAGCTGGGCACTATCTCTGATAGTGCGCAGGCTATTCTTCTGGTGGAAGCAGGCAGAAGATACACATGCGAACAGATTTATTATTTTCTAACTTTGCAAAATAATCTTTACTTGAAAGACATGAGCCAGGCTGTGCTTGCACGCTGCCATGGCCAAATTTCTGATTACACTGCAGCTTGTGCTTCAAGCAATAATATGCAAGTTTATTTCTACTATTATTCTAGTAAGACAGAATTAAATGCATTATATACTACTTTTCAAACTTTGTTCTCTATTATGGATTTAAGTACATTTATTCCTAACTAAAGCACACATTTCTCTATATATTTGACCACACAACTTATATGTGTTTGAATGTTTGAATACACATTTTCCCAAGCAGCATACATTGTAAATATATTTTCTAAGCAGCATACATTGTAAATATATTTTCTAAGCAGCATGTATAGATTTTTCTAACAGGGACCACCAGACTGGCTTCCTTTTTCTGGAGGATAGTGTCTTGGTTCTGTATGGGATAGCACGATCCATGCACTTGTGTAAATGCTAATAGAGTGCATTTTTGTAGGATTCAGCAGTTGTAACTGTATTGTCCATCTGCATGGGTGTCATGAAGTTTACCACTTCTTTCTTAAGAAGCATGAAGTTGGCTTTGGAGAAAATTTTTACCATGGTTTCCTTAATGGGGGCTGGGGGCGAGATGTGGATATCAAGGGTGATTAGCTTATGGTTGGATTGGACCAACGAGGAGTTGACTTCAGGTATGGAACACCGGTCGCTCATGTTGGTAATAACTTGGTCTAGGATTTTGTTGCCCCTGGTGGGGGTGTGGATAAGTTGATCCAGGGCATTGGAGTTTATGAATTCCAGAAAGTGTTGAGCTAAGGAGTTGGTACACAAGTAGTTTTCCCAGTTAATGGTGGGGTAGTTGAAGTCGCCCATTATTAGGGTGTTTGGTTGAACCCTAATATTCTCCAGTACATCAAGAAAAGAGAAGTGGGAATCCTGGGGCATGATGGGGGATCTGTAGCAAGCTACAATTTGGATTGCAGTTTTGCCCAGAGTTAGTTGCACTTGGATAAACTCGGATGCATTATGCTGAGCAACTAGCCTGGAGGTGTGGATATCCTTAATGAATATGGAAACACCTCCGCCTTTGGTGTTTCGGTCCAGGCTACATGGCCGAAAAGTGTGGTATGAGTTATAGCCTGGTAGTGCAGGGGTGCTCTCTGAAGCCTTGAACCAGGTCTCAGTCACTGTACAGATATTGATGTTCTCCATTTTAAGGAGTGCCTCGAGTGAGTGCATTTTGAGATTTAGACTTCTAGCATTGAGTAGCATTGCACTCAGTTTTTGCTTGCCTGTTCCTGTTACAGTGGTGAATTTGTTATTTGAACCTTGCCTAAAAAGGCACTATAGTGGCAGCAAGAGCCTTAGCCAGTATCCATAATAACAGGGGTGACAGGTGCAGGCCATCTGTGGCAAAGCATCGTGGTCTATCATCCCTGTCATCCCAAGCAGACAGATACTGGATCCCCTTAGAATGATAACAGAAGCTTAGCCAGTTGTTGAAGTCAATCATTTTGTCCTTGTACTGTGGTATCATTCTGGGTGATGGCAGAATGCTACTCAGGGCTAGGGTCATACCTGCCTGGGCTACAATATCAGAGAGCTCTTCCATGTCTTTTTTCATGTAGTCCAGGGAGGTACATCTCTGGTCCTTCACACCAACATGGACAATGACAGAGTCATATTTGTACTTGTTGTGGAGTGACCTGAGTGTGTGGGTTATGTGGCAGATCCTGGCACCCGACAGGCAGCTGACAGTAAACTTCTCCTTATTTAACCTGGTGAGTGGGACATCAGTGTGCCTGACTATAGAGTCACCTATGACTAGTGTGTTGGGTACATTGTTTTGCCTTATTGGCTTTGGTTGATTGGCACACTGAATCTGTGGGCTATGTGTCATTTGGGTTGTGTTGGGGGATGGAGGTTGCTTACATTTCTGATTTGGAGGTCCTCTTGCTTAGACAATGATGTTGTGTGAGTCTGCTACTAGCATAGTTCACCTGGATTCCTATCTGTGTTCAAGATGATTGGCAGCAGTGACCACTAGCCATGTCAGTGTGACACCTGAGAGACATGTATCGGGAAGAGGGAATAGTGTATGTACCTGTCCTGCTGACACTTGCAGTCATGGGGTTGGGCAGTTGTACATGGTGTACTGTTATACCCTTCAAACAGCTACTACAAACATTTCATTACCTGTAAGACCTGTGGAGAAAATATCTGTTACCACTATCTGACTGTTTGTACAAATATTCAAGATTTATTGAGTCAATATATGTACATATCTCAGTACCACTCCTTGAATTCAGACCATGTCTGAGTGAGCTAAAATGAAATACAAGGCTGTTTCTCATCCCACAGAGCTATTGGGGAACTGCTGTTTTGTGTTTGACTGTTTTCTGCCTACTACTCTGTGGGTTTACAGTCTGACCTTATAATCCTGAGATTCGTGTATGACAGATATTTACTGTACTGTGTAGTAATCCTTTGAAATTATATAATCTGGAAAGCAAAGGTTAACACAAGGCACTGCAGCAGGGGAAACACTATAATACATTTGACATTAGTATTCAGGGTTCTGATCTTAGTGCATAACATATGTCATATTTCATGTATATCTTGCTTTACAGCTTCACAATCTACTAGCTGATTCTCAGAACAACCTCTGTTAATTCATGCTGTCAAAGCCATATTTTCTGTGCAGATCCTGTACACATTCTATTTCTACAACAAAATACCATTATAAACACAACAGTTGGTAGTTTAGGTTTTTATTGTACTTATATGACACAGTGCTCTACTACTGCATATGCTGTAGATTACTATTAGTCTGGCAAACATATGGCAATTTGCAAGTGCTTTCAGTGTCTATGGACACTGAAATCACCCATCCCAATAGGAAGGAATGCAGGGTGTGTGTGACAGGTACTGTCACACACACCCTGCATTGTCAAAGTGTTATACGGCCATGCTCCTCATAATGCCCAGATGCCTGCCTCACATTCCTCTCAACCACCTAGAGCAAGAAATCTGTACAAAGCCATAAATAAAGGGGGGGGGGAACAAAGGCCCAAAAATAGGGACATTTTTTAAAGATTGCACTTACAAACTTGGAAAGTTGAGAGAATAAAAGGTTTGTATTAGCACGGAATTCCTGAAGGGTATGAAGTCTGAAACACAAATGTCTGTCATTGTCATAGTGCCATAGCCATACCCCTCAACTGTACAGGTTTCTGCAGAATGCCCAGATGCTGCCTCACATGCCTCTCAACCTCCTAGAGCAAGAAAGCTGCACAAAGCCATAAATAATGAGGGACTAAGGCTCAAAAATAGGGTCACTTTTTAAATATTGCACCTACAAACATGGAAAGTTGATAGAATAAAAGGATTGCATTAGCACAGATTTCCTGAAGGGTATGAAGTCTGAAACCCAAATGTCTGTCAGTATGTTCTGACTTAAACCTCAAGTGATTTTCCAATGATTTTCTAAAAATTCAGTCACACTTTGTAAGTTTATAAGAGCAATAATTAAAATATGTCCCTATGTATTCCCTTATAATTTCCTAAACTGTGACTGACAAGGAGTACAGAAACATGTAAATAAAGTGGGTTGATTAATTTTTCCCCCATTCTCAGGTATGTTTAATAGTAGCTAAGCAGGTGTGTGTGTTATGGCTCTCTGCTCAGCATTGCTTAAACATCCCATACAAGAGAAAAGTATACAGCTAAAATCCTAATGACAGTATAGCATAGTGGTTAGAGTCCCAGCTTTGCATTCAGACCAGCATGATTCAAGTATCAAAACAAACACTTTATTTTTGCATGGGAAAGCAAAATTAAAATTATTATTTTTATTTTAAATTATGTAGCAATTGATATTTGTCAACCAGGGTAGTGTAGCTGGTCTACAATGAAAGTGTGAATGTATATAATCT
Organism: Protopterus annectens; assembly: GCF_019279795.1. Taxonomy (NCBI): domain Eukaryota; kingdom Metazoa; phylum Chordata; order Ceratodontiformes; family Protopteridae; genus Protopterus; species Protopterus annectens. The sequence continues at coordinate 214,128,040 of NC_056730.1, forward strand.
GTGAAATCACCCATGGATAAGCAAGTGTCCCATACAGTATAGTCACACCCCATGGTAATGTAATGAAAGCACATAGATGGAAGTCATGTAAAGTAAATCATATACACTTACTAATATGTCAGTAATGATTAGTTAAAAGTCATTATTCAGATATTCCCTAAAAATGAAAATTGAGCAGTGGTTAGCAGTGCTCAGCTATGCCTAGCGGGTTTAAGCATTCTTAGACGTAAATGCTAAGCAGCAGTCAGCTCAGCTAACCAGATTTGTGCACTTTGAAGCAATGATCAGCAATTACCCCTTTAAGCACTGTTCAACCCAGCTTAGTGGTTTTGTGCACTGCTTAGCTGAGCTTAGCATTTTCAAAATGGTCCAATGACAGCAAATGGCAGTAAACTAGCCTTATTTAAATGATTCAGGTGGGAATACAGCCAGAATCTGTTGTAGCTTTCTCTGAGTAGGAACTATGTCTGGTTTTGGTGAGGGTTTATGCTTTTGGATGCAGCGCTGGGGCATATTAGAGTCCAGAGTCATGGCTAGGATCCTTGTAGCAAACCATGACAACAGACTGTTGCAGGGCCAGTACCAGGGCTCACAGTATAAAGCAGAAGCCTGGGACCATCTGGAACATGATCTCACCAGTGCCACTGGTATCCCCCAAACTGGTGAGCAGATACAGCATCACTATGCTGACCTAAAGCAGAGGAAGGGGGTGCTCTTGGCCCAATGGATCCAAGATGCTTGGGACAACCATGCTCCAGCAGTTTGTAAGTATCACAGATATAGCTGTACCAAATGCTAGACTATTCTCCCCCTACAGCTGCAGCAGAGAGGGCTAGCAATGCTCAGGTCCATGTGGACAGTCTGACAAGACTGTGCCAACAGGCTGCTGAGTACAGATCTACTTTGCAGTATATAGTGAAATAAATAAGAAGAATTAAATTGTTTACTGTGTTCTGTGTCTAACAATTAAATAAAATTAAGCAGTACCTGTCACACACACCCTGCATTGGTTCCTATCAGAACTTCCTGCTTTCAGTATTCACAGACACTGAAAGCACTTGCAAAGTGCCATGCAGCACTTTGACAATGCAGGGTGTGTGTGACAGAACCTGTCACATACCCCCTGCATTGATTTCTTGCTCTCCTATCTATTTCAGTGTCCGAGGACACTGTTTTACTTATTTTATTTCATTTCAGTGTCCGCAGACACTGAAATACTTTTAAATAAAAAAGTGAGTGCAGGGGGCATGTTAGATGTGCATGCACTACTTAATCACCCCCCCTGCACCCTTTTATGAATTTGCAGGGCTCACTGCTGTTAAAGCTAAGGGTAAATGGACACGGTTCACTCCGTGCAGGAATAGTAATATTCCTGCATGGAGTTTATTGAATCCTGATGCATATATTTTCAAATAATAGTAGTATCATAGAGTTTTCATCTTTACATTAGGAGATCACAAAGAATTGTGATTGCCTTTAACAATGGTCAGATTGTTATTTGTGCTGGCAAGAATCCTAATGGTGATTATTCAACAGTAGCCTCTTTTTAACAGCAGAAACAAAATGTGAACTACAGAACTTATTTGACACTCAGGATCAGGAACAGAGGCAAAAGTTGAGACAGAAGAGAAATAATATACTTTGCCCTGTTATAAAAAATATTGTTTCTTAGCAGCTCTAAACAAATCCAAGAATCTTGCCTGCAAATATCAAATTGATTGTTGAACCACAGTGTTCAGAATCATATCCAAGTATGATGCAATTTAAATTTGTGATGCAAACTAAATTTTTAAGTTCTTTTGTATTAATGAACAGTATGTTTAATTGCATACTAAGCCCTGGTGGTGCAGTGGTAGCATTGTCGCCTCACAGCACGAGGTTCTCCCGTTCGATTCTCTGCTGGAGCGCCTTCTGTGTGGAGTCTGCATTTCCTCCCCGTGGTTGAGTGGCATTCAAAAGACATGCGTGAATGGGCTTGCCTTTGCTGAAGGTTGGGCATCGGGCTGGCACCTCGGCACCATAAAAATCGACTGCCAATCATTAGCAGACCAGAGTTCCGCTGTGGTGACCCCTAACCAGGAAAAGCCAAAAGAAGAAGATGTTTATTTGCATAATAAAGGTTTTTCATTTATTCCTACCAGGCGGGCAGATTTAGTACAGGTATTGGTTGACTTTAAACTTTACACCTGCAGCTAAATTTACAAAACATTTCTAATGTGAACATATTTAAGGAAGGTGAATCAGAAATGATTTGTAAGAAAGGTGTGTGTAATGCAATTCTTTATAATACCCTAAGTGTTTTTCAAAGTGCATGTGGAATGACATTAAGAAATTACTGAGAAATAACTGAATACACTAGGTATTTAATCTTACAAAAGAAGAAAAAATACACTAGCACCTTTAAAAAGCATGTATCACTTAGAATTATGAAAGCTAAAAAAAGGAATGTTATTATAAAACATGTTGACAAATATAGCGAATGCATATTAAATAGGCTGTCTGACAAAGAGTTGTTATAAATTAGTACCTAAAAAACTAAAACAATGACTAAAAAGGTCACACAGAAAAACAATTAGTAAAAAACAAAAGAAAAGTCTAGCAAGGCTAGACTTTCCACCGTGTAATTCCTTAAACAGTGCAGTGTAGCAACTGCCTCATGTACACTCACAACCGCCTGCTTATAAGTCATTCTTGTACAATTTCTGAGAGATGCACCGACATAATGAATCTGGAATCACAGCTCTTCCATGCAATAGATAACAATGTAGAGCGGGTTGTCAGGCCACCTACCACAACTACTACTCATGACACACAGCATATGCATAGACCAACATATGTGGAGGTAGTCACAAAAAATCTATCTAAACACCACAGACCTCCAAAATACATGCAAACTAAACCAACCATAACACCCAAAACACCCAATACACATAATGACACAAACACAAGTGTCTTACCATAAAAGCTCATAAGGCAGCGCACATCCACTCCAAATATTTTAGTCATAGGAAACTCTATAGTGAGATAAACAGACATCCCCTCACCTGGTTGAACAAGAAGAAAGTCAAAGTCAGCTGTCTTTCTAGTGCCAGGATTTATCAGATCACACAGGCACTCAAGTCTCTCAACAACATGTACCGTTATGATTCAGTCATAGTTCATGTTGGTGGGAATGACTTGAGATGTACCACCCTGGACTGCATGCAGAGAGACAAGATTGAGCTTCTTCAAAAGACAATACACTACTGAAAAACAAGCTTTAGATACTTCGAAACTGCAAAAACACCAGCAAATTCAAAGGAAGACACAGTAGTAGTTAATATCCATCTTTATTCTTTCCGTCCTGGTACCTCAGCTGTTCGCCTTCAATGGGACATACTTTTGCATTTTCAGTGTTCTTTTATATATGCTTTAATTAATTAATTAAACATCAATCAATCAATTAAACATCATTGTATCAAACATTTTAACTCTTTCACCACTGAAATATATTTCAAGGAAAGAAACATTTCTGTTAAACTATTTACAAACATGTTTTTCCTCTTTTTTTCTTTTTTCCTTTTTTCTCTTAATTTTCAAATTTTATAAATGTTAATTACAAAATATAAACTAAACACTCCAAATTAATTAATAAATTTCATTATACAATAGATTCTTTACAAATATGTGTATAAATATAACAACTTATTAGTCACTATAACTTTGAATTTGCTGGTGTTTTTGCAGTTTCGAAGTATCTAAAGACAAGATTGAGCTCTCTGATTATGTGTCATGAGCAGGTATGTCACTATCTTTGAGCAGCATATTATCCTCACCTAGGATGATGCCATGATATAAACAGAAACTTCTTGCCTTCAATAATTGGCTTAGTTTTTGTGTCATTCTAAGGCGATTCATTTTTCTGTCAGCCTGGGATGACATGATCAATAGACCTTGATGCTTTGCCAGAGATGGTCCTCACTTGTCACATCGGGGATTTCAGCTACTGGCAATGGCTCTTGCCACCCCCATGCTGCCTTTTTTTAGGCAATGTCACAAGGACAAAATTCCTGGCATAAAAATTTCATCAAAAGACAGTCTCAATGTTATGCTGCTAAATGCTAGGAGTCTTAGAATGAAACTGCAATCACTGGAAGCAGTTCTCACCTTGGAAGACACAGACATATGTGCAGTCATGAAGACCTGGTTCAAGGCTGTGGAGAGCACCCCAGCCATACTGGGTTACACCACCTACCAGACATTCAGACCATGAACGAAAGGTGTGAAAACTAAAGGAGGAGGTATATCAATATTCATTAAAGATAAATACACCTCCAGATTGGTGAAACAGTATAATTCCATGGAGACACTTCAGGTGCAACTAACTCTTATTAGGATACTTATTCAAGTCGTTGCCTACTACATGACCCCTCCATGAATCAAGACATCCACTCTGCCTACTTGGATCTACTGGAATCCATCAAGATGCATCCAAACCCATGCTTCTGGTTGATTTTAATTATTCACCCACTGACTGGGTAAATTACTCAGTGCTCAAACTCACTTGCCCAAAGGATCCTCTAGTTCATTAACTCCAATGCCTTGGACCAGCTGGTGGACACCCTAACTAGGGGCCCCAACATCTTGGATCTGGTGCTTACCAGTATGGGGCACCACTGTAGCAGCTCCACTGTGAGGTCTTCCTTTGTCAGCTCTGACCACAAATCAGTTTCATTCAAAGTAACTATCACACTGGATCCCCTCCTCCAGAAGCATTTAAATAAAAAACTTCTCCAAAGCAGATTATATCCTTCTAAGGGATGTTCTAAATAGCTTTGCTGCACCTCCCCCTCAGATGGAACTGACAACTATACCAAGTCCTACACCAATGCTTTTTTCAAGTTCCTGTATAACTGCATTGAAGCAGCCATGCTTGATAGGACCGAAACAAGCTCTTCAAGGAAGAGCAAACCTGCCTAGTGGACAGCTACCATTAACAGGCTTTACAATAAGAGGAAGAAATTGCTGTCCAAAAGTAAGAGGGAGCATGCACTAAACTGGAAACACTCCTTCCTCAGCTTAAACAAGCAAATAAGACTTCGTGTGAAGTCCTCAAAAACAAACTATGAATACAAATTAGCATCCACAACTATGGACAACCATAAGGGGTTTTTTAATTACATCCATAGCCTAAAAGTTAAGACCCAGATGTGCACCAAGCTGGTAATTAATGATACCACATACACTGAGCTTGTGGAGATAGCAAACTTGTAAGCTAACAGGTTCTGTGAAAACTTCACTCCTCTGTACCCACCATGCATACCATATGACATTCCTTCCACCTGTCTTTTACCTTGTATCTTTAGAGAACAGGTCATAAGTGCCCTCTCTAATGCCAAAAACACAACATCTATGGGACATGATAACATCCCAGGCTGTGTCCTATATGGGCTCAAACAAGAATTAGCAACACCATTGGGTACTCTTTTCAATCATAGTCTAGGCATCAACTTTGTCCCAGATGAATGCAAAATGGCCACTATCATCCCCTTACACAAATACTACCAATGACTCCAGAATCTATAGACCTATTAGCCTGACTAGTCTTATCTGCAAGACCATGGAGTAAATCATCAAGAACCTTATCAACAAAGATATAGGTAATCTCCATACACCTGACCCTACTCAGTTTTGATTTGTCAAAGGGAGATCATGCCTGTTAAACCTGGTGGACCTCTTCAAGACAGCTACCAGAACCCTGGATGAGGGGAAAACTGTGCATACAGCCTACCTGGACTTGGCCAAGGCTTTTGACATGATTTCACACTCAGGCATTATTGACAAACTCACCCAGATAGGTATCAACCCTTATAACATTAGGTGGTTCACTAAGTGGTTCAGTGATAGAACCCATATAGTCGAAACAGGGGAATCCACCTCCAACAGCAGACATGTAAACAGTGGTGCTCTACAGGGATCAGTTATGGGATCGCTACCGTTGAGAATCTATATCTCCAAAGTATAAGCAAAAGCTAAAGGTCTGTGGCTAACAAAGTTTGCTGATTACAGCAAACAATGTCAACATCCTACAAGAGGGTCTTGTGCAAACAAATGATTGATGTCAAAGTCACGGCCTTAAACTCAATGCAAAATAATGTGCTATCATCCCTTTCAGTAACAGCGATGTTCCGGTTAACTACCATATCAATAGAAATACCCTAAGCACACATTCAGTGGTGAGAGACCTGGGTTCATGGGTTGACAGCAACCTTACCTTTGATCATCATGTCTCTATGGTGGTAAGAAGGACAGTCTATATTGCTCATCTTGTAACTAAGGGCAGTGCCTCCAGAAAAAAAGAAGTTATAACCACCCTGTACTCCTCCCTTATCAGTCCAATAATTGAGTCCAATGCTCCTTTTGGTATGTACCTTCCAAGGAACCTGCAGCAATTGGAGAGACCGCTAAAGTTCATCACAAGAAGAATTCAAGGTCTTCAGCATCTGCCTTATGTGGATTGGCTGAAATCACTGTCACTTAACTCCATTTCTTACAGACTACTGAGAGGCAATCTCTGCCTTGCATATAAGGCAATCTCTGACTCTGCTTTATTGGAAAGGCTGCATATCCATGTCCAATGGCTCACAGATTACTCGTTCTAAAGACCTTAACCTGGTATGTGACATTAATAGAGCCTGTTGGAGGGACAGATTTGTTTCCCAGAGGTTACCACACCTGTGGAGCAGACTCCCATTTCATGTCAAGCAGAGCACCTCTTTGGCCCTCTTCAAACACAATCTGGATGATTGGATGGGTAACCGTAAATTTACTCTGGGTGGTTCCACATGTGTCTCTATTGGACCAGGGCAATAGATGCTGATTGTGGAATTAAGAGCAGAACTTGGCTGGGCTTATAAGGGCTCTAAAGCCATTAGCCTAGTAACTTCCTATGATCCTATTATCCGATGATCCTGCATGATTATTGCTAGTCTCCTTAAAGGTCTGCATCGAAAATCCCAGTCTCTCCTTGTTTTTTGAGATTACACCCTGTTTTATTATCATCCCTTTCCATGTTAAATTATAGTTTTCTACTTGTGATATGTATAGGAGCTTTAACTGTGTGGGAAACACCCCTTCAAATTGGGTAATCCCAAACTGCATTGTTCTATTGAAAGAATCACCTTATTTCACTTGACTCCTGCCATCTTCCCCTCCCAGATAAAAATCTTTCAGCTCTTTATTAACTGCTATCCATAACTTCTCCTCTGGTTGATAAAAATATGCCTGTCCTCTATATAAGACTAAAGGTACTAAAAACATTTAACTGCTTTTATCTTTTTATCCATATCCAAATAACATAGTTTCAATTTTCTCAGTTTTTGTATTATCTTTTTAGTCTCTTCCCACATATCCTTAGCTGTTACACCAGAATAATTTTAATCCATACTCTTAAATTCTTGATTTTATCATGTCCCCATAAATATAAATATTGCTGAACCAATTTATGTGTGGGTACATAATTTACCACTATTGCCTTTGTTTTATCTTCATTAATTTTGTATCCCAAAAAGATTTGAAACTGTCACAAAATGTTCTACAACACTGTAATGTCCCTTTCTGGTTTTGTCAGATATAAAATAATATCATCTGCGAATGCAGTCAGCTTTTCTTGACTACCATACCAATTATATCCTTGAATTTCTGAGTCCCTTATTTTCTTTGTCAATGGTTCTAAAA